>NW_021680357.1:2030498-2043907 GCF_001412515.2 Diachasma alloeum
TATAAAAATGCAACTGCGTGAAACACACAGGTGTATAAAAATACAACTGCGTGAAACACATGTGTATAAAACTACAACCGCGTGAAACACACCGGTGTATAAAAATGCAACTGCGTGAAACACACAGTTGTATAAAACTTCAACTGCGTGAAACACACAGGCGTATAAAAATGCAACTGCGTGAAACACACAGGTGTATAAAATTTCAACTGCGTGAAACACACAGTAGTATAAAACTTCAACTGCGTGAAACACACAGTAGTATGAAACTTCAACTGCGTGAAATACACAGCAGTATGAAAATTCGGCTGCGTGAAACACACAAACTTCACGCATGCGTGGAATGTATGGAGTGTACGGGAGTGATTCACGCAATGGTGCGAATAGTCACGGCCTAAAAATTTACTAAATATGATGGTAATTTCTATCGAAATTTTAAAATTTACCCTGTATTAAAAATTATCCCAGTGAACGTGAATAATTGGCCCAATTTATCGTGAACCCTCAACTTTTACTTCTCAAATTAAATCTAGACAATAAACTAGACACATCGAATCAATTGATAAGTGATTTGCAGATAGTAGACTAGTAAATAATTTTATTCAAAAGATTAATTCGTTGAATACGAATATCAGTCTAGATTAACGTAAATAAAAAATAAAATACATAGTTGACGAATAGTTGACTAAACGCAAATAAATGATGAAATAAATAGTTTTTTTAATTTTATGTGAACGTTTTCGCAACAATATTCATATTTGTCTAATGGAGTCCGAGTGTAGGAGTGGGTGCCGAAATATAGTGCAAATGATTCTAAGGATGATTTTTTAACCAGGGGAGACCCCACTGGACAATGTTGTCACTTTTGTGTCAATGTTGTGAGAATCTACCGTGGATCCACGGTAAAATTTACCATGGAGCATGCGAATAGACACTGCGATGATTTTTACCGAATCCGTTCGGTAAAAATTCACTTCCGGCCGTCCCCATGAACTTCAGACGAGTACAAAACAAACAATTCCCTGTCCGTGTGGGTTATTTGACTAAAAAGGAGGATAATTTTTACACTCATAGATGTATTTTTTACCTAGAAAGTCGTGAGATATTCACTAAAAACCTGTATTTTTTCACTGAATTACATTCCATGATTACCATTCGTATAGTAACATTTGTCACGATTTTCGAGGTAATTGTTATCCAACTTTTCTTTTTGTCTACTTCGCCATATTCTCCTTTAACAATTATTGTAAAAAATAATAGTCTAAAGGATAAAAGTCAGAAAAAATCAGAGCCAGAAAAAGTAGAAGTTAGAAAAAATAATCGTTAAAAAATATAAGGGTCGACGAGAATAAGGGTAAAAAAATGAGTCAGAAAAATGGGGATCAGAAAAAATAGGAGTCAGGAAGAATGGGACAATCAGAAAAAACAAGCGTCTAATAAAATAAAAAAAAAATAAAGGTAAAAAAATATAAGGGTTTTGTCTCTCGCCTCATTTCTCTCGTTCTCTCACTCAACTTTTCTCGTCTCATCTCGTCTGCTCATTTCTCTCTCGAAACACTGTCTCCTCGGAACGCCTCTCATCTCGTTTCTCTCACTAGAAATGAAAGGAGGGAATAACTATGACACCAAGACCCAAAAAACAAATGAGCAAAATAATAAAATGCGGGCTACTCCATCATGCTGAAACGAGACTGTATTCTGTTTTCGGTATGTGCGACCCCCACGAGCCAAGTTGACACTGGTAACTCAGTGACGAATGGTTGTACACCCAGTTGCCTCCTACATTGTACTTAGAACCCTGTATAATTACAATCTCAGCTCAACCGGTCTCCCCCGGGGCACCTAGTTTCCCCAGCCCCAGGACCTGCCTAACACTCGCCGTCAGTTTCCTTCTGCATTACTCTTTCCCCATTTCCCCGCTCTTTTTATTTTTCATTTCGTTGGAAACTCAAGCAGGCGGTTTTTAACAGTTAAGGGTAGGTTTTTCTCTCAGATTTTTGCCGTTTTCTTGGCTCTGGGAATGTTTTTTATTTGTTGCAACTGAGGTTTCAATGCACTAACGCTCGTTTTACTACTCTTTTCCTTCTATTAAATTATTGTCAAGAGTTTTAAAAGACCAAACAAATTGCATAAAATTTAAGCGTCCACTCGACACTGGAAGTTGCACTCCATCCGGTTACTTTAACCCTCTTTCCTCTACACTCTTTTTTTTCTTCAGAATGTCCTCATAATTCTGATGCAGTTTGAACTTAACCTCCAGGAAATTGAACCCACGGGGATGGAACGCAAAAAAGAAAGAGTGATACTAATATTTTATTTCAATAAATTCTTTTCCTTTGCTAAATTTATACCGTATTAATTCCAGTTTTTGTCAGCGGTCTTTTATATAATTTCCCCCGTTAATAACTCGTCAAAATGCAGCGAGTTCTCAGTTAAAATCATACATCAAAGGTAAGACAGTCTTTTATAGTAATCAGGAGGTTGTTGACCGACATTTTCGGAGTTTTTTACCTCTGGCCTTGTTTTTTTCAATTCTCCCAACTGAGGATTCAATCCACCACCGCTCGTTTCACTACTTTTTCCCTTCTATTAAATTATTGTCAAGTGTTCCAAAAGACCAAACGAATTGTATGAAATTTAAGTGTCCACTCGACACCGGAAGTTGCACTCTATCCGGTTACTTTAACCCTCTTTCCTGTACATTCTTTCTTCCTTCAGAATGTCCTCATAATTCTGACGCAGTTTGAAATTAACCCCCAGGAAATGAAACCACGGGGATGGAACGCAACAGGGAAAGAGGTGAGGTAATTCTAAAAACGTGGAGAGTGGATGCGGCCCGAGGAACTCATTACATCATTACAGTGGAGAGTGCCAATGCACTTAACGATCCTCAAATGCTCCTGTACTCGTAAAAAAAAATCTGTTTATGACTTCACTCAGAGTGTGAGCGCACGTTATACCTATGGACCACTTCGCTGATGGGGGAGAATTAGTCTCGCACTCACGAGTGCGTTAATCGAGAAACTTTTGGCTGAGTGTTGTGAGGAGACATGGGAGTTTAGTATGCACAGTGGGGTATAATGAAAATTAAGAGGAATCCTCGTGAACGCTCCATCACCTCGCGACGCTGAGACGCCAGTGGCCCCCATCGTGTCATCCTTTCATTATTTTTACCTCTCTGGTGGGAAACTGCTGGAGAGCAGACCTTTTCATTCTAGAGCAGGGAGTTACGCCCCGTGCTCGCTCCACTCGCCAACCCCTATATGACCCACATATAACCCCCATATGATCCTGATATGACCCCCATGATCCTTATTTTGACCCTCGTGACCCTGATTCAGAGCCTCATTGTAATACTCGTGGCCCTTATTTTGGCCCTTAATTTCGAAGTCTCAATTTCGAGTACTAAATTTTCATCACCAGAATTTGATTTGGATTTTTATAATATAGAGAAATATATTGAGACCCTTATTTTGACCCTTGTGAACCTTGTTTGTGAGGGTCACCCATGACCCTCATTTGGACCCTTAATCTGGTCTTTGTGATCTTTAATTCGACCCTTGTTTGGATTCTTAATCTGAATCTAATTATAACCGTTGTGGCCCTTATTTTGCCCCTGGTGACTCCTTGTTTCTGACCCTCCGTTTTTGACCCCCATGCTCCTTACCTGAAACCTTATTCTGACCCTTGTAAAACTTAGTCTGATCCTTGTAACCTTCATTCGGACCTTCAATCTGAACTTTATTACCCTTATTTGGATCCTTGTGATCCTTAATCTTGTGACCCTTGCCACCCTTAATCTGACCCTTGTGAAACTTAGTCTGATCCATGTGACCTTCATTTAGACCTTTGATCTGAACCTTATTACCCTTATTTGGGCCCTTGTGATCCTTAATCTTGTGACCCTTGCTATCCTTAATCTGACCCTTGTGAAACTTAGTCTGATCCTTGTGACCCTCATTTGGATCTTTAATCTGAACCTCATTACCCTTATTCGGGCCCTTGTGATCCTTAATTTTGTGACCCTTGCTACCCTTAATCTGACCCTTGTGACCCTTATTCTGATCCTCATGATCCTTAACCCTTGAGCAATCGCACAATGGGCGCCACTGTAGATCGAGGGAGATGCTAGAAAAGCGCGACCACTCGAGGGTTAATCAGACCCTTATGACACCTAATCTCACCCTCGCGACCCTTATTCTAACACTCACAACCCTTAGTTTGATCCTCATGACCTTTATGTTAACCCTTATCAACCTTAACTTTAGAGTCTTAATTTCGAGTACCAAATTCTGATCACCAGAAGTCGATTTGCATTTTTATAATATAGAGAAGGCAGTCGGTTTGCAATTTTCAGAAGAGTAACATTGAATGCGATTTAAGGAGGAAAACAATGAAATTTCAGATTTCACTGAAAATTCAATGAAATTCCTGATTTTTAAACAGTATTGAGATGAGAATTCCTGAACCTATTTGAATTTTCAACGAAATCAGGAATATTAATTGAATTAATTGAAAATTCAAGAATGTTTCCTGGAATTTTCTTGAAATCATTATTATTTTTCATGAAATAATAATCACGAGATGGCAACAATCTTGTAACTTTGTTCAACTGTAAGTTACAATGTTGTCTTACAGTTGAACAAATAATAATTCACAGTCATGTGTCCAAGTTTCTTGCTCATGTTGGAACATATTTGAAGATTAACTTCCTGAAAATTCCTGCTAAATTCCCTGAAAATTCAAGGGAATTTGGCCGTGAATATTCATTTTGACTTGAAAATTGTCACTTGAATTTTCAGAGAAACTCAAAATTCCATTGACTTTTTGCTCTCAAATCAAACTCAAGGTCTTTCCAAAAATTTCGCCAAATTTTTTTAACACTATAATTTCCTAGATAATTTTTATTCAACCTTTCTCTCCACGCAGCAAAATTAATCCAGTCCGGGATCCCCCAATGAGAAATTAAACCAATTGAACCCCAGCAGAATGAACAGTTATTTATTCAACTCCCCGTAAAAACCCTGAATTTAAGGTCCATTTGTGGGATAAAAATGAGAAGCTCAATATTTACAATCGTTCTGGGAGACCGAGTCGTTGATTTAGTTCCACCGGACATCCGAGCAGCTTAATGCCACGATATACGTGAGAGGTGCAGTGTAACACTCATTGCAGGGTCACTCTGGCGGTGGGCTTTAATAAATAAACACGGGTGACAGTCGATAAATGGATTTGCACTGGGGCGCCACCGGAAATCGTGTGCGATGGGTTCTTTTGATACTCACGGAGGAGAGGGAATCCTCGATTTAGTAGCGGCGATAAAAAAAATAGTGCGATAGCAGGTGGAAACGTCTGGCGGTTATTTGCCATCTTCCCCACGTCATATTTTTCCTTCTCGTAAAGTAACATCTTTAAATATACAATTTCTACGGAAGCCCTGCGGCTTCATACCTCGCAAATATTATGAAATACCGCAATTTATCGCCTGCACAAGGCATTTCGCTGAGGTAAGGGTGATATTCAAATGGTAGTGGCCCATTGCAATGCCTCTGAATATCATGATTGCTTTTATTTGAACATTGCCCACGTGCCGCACGGCACCTTGGCAATTGTCCATTATCGACGCTCATTGATCTAAATGGTGGCAGTTTTCATCCACTCGAGTTCTCCCGCTGTTTCTCGCTTCGGAAAAAAAAAAGTGGCGTGTAGGGTAACCAGACCAATAGGTAGACACCAACCAAAAGATGGACGATTTCAACTTTTTTTTAGTATTGCATGAAAAATATAATAGAAATTGTATTGAAAAATTACATTTTTGATAGTAACACTAATGTATAATAATACGGTGGTTCTCTGATTTTTTATTGATGAATATTTTGAACGTAGAAAAAACAAATTCTCGCGAGGTACAGTGTTGACGGAGTAATGTGAAAAAACAGTCATCAAGACAAATAAACACGGTATCTTCGACTATTATTATCGGAAAGGATCATTCTTCATTTTTAAACATGCAGAGTGATGAATTCAGTAGCGAAGTGGTAAAACCGTACAAGTCAATTTTGATTATTGACCAGTTTTCAATGAATATCTTGGAATCTAAGGGAGATGGCAAAATTTTCGTTATTACCTTTTTTGTAGAGCCGATTGAGTTCTGCAACAAATGTACCGACGAAAATTTGGCTATCTCCCTTAGATTCGGAAATATTCCTCAAAAACTCAACTGGGAGATAAGTCGACTTGAACTGTTTTACCACTTCGTTACTGAATTTGTTTGAATAATCATTAAATATGATCATTCATTTATTGGTTTGGTTACCTTAGTCGGCACGTTGGTGAAATCTACGTGTACTGTTAAAAATTTTCGTCTCAATTTTCAGTGTTAAAGGTCGGAAAAATTTTATCATAGTTAAAGGCAGGCTCACCCCGGGAAAAAAACTATTCCGTTTTTCTAGAAAAAAAATTTTAAAATACCATTTTCCGCGCAATTTTTCCTCGGAAATCTGATTTTGTAGGTTATAATTGTCTCTTGTCGCTCAAAAATTGAGAATAGAATTTTTTTTAATCGAAAAATCAACTTAACAAAAATCCCCAACGTGTTTTTTTCGAAATAGTTTTTAAAGAATGATCATAAATTTTGGCCATTGGTCAACCTGAAAGAAATCGTTATTTTCAACGGATCGATTATATTGTCGAAAATGAGTTAAAAGTATCAATTAGAATGAGTGAATTTCCATAAAAGAATGGAAAATGAATCGAAACAGTGTGGAAAAATTGGGAGGAAGTACGCTGGCAGATTCTGGATTCCTGAGAGAAGCCCTCTCAACTATTAAGTAAATAAAAAAGGCTAGGTAGATGCATGGGGACCATTAACCATCGAGTCAGTAATCATAAATGAAGTTTATGCAGAATATTTGGGCAAGGAAAATTTTTCCTTCAGATATTAATGAAAATGTTGATAAACAAACAAATTTAAAAATGCATCTTCTCCCGCATTTTTCATCATTAAGGAGCGAAAATTTCAGATCATATTCAAAAAAATATTTTTAAAAAAATACGATGGGGATTTTTGTTAAGTTGATTTTTCGATTAAAAAAAATCCGATTCTCCACTTTTGAGTGGCAAGAGGCAATCATGACCTACAAAATCAGATTCCCGTGGGAAAATCGCGCGGAAAGTAGTACTTTAAATTTTTTTTTGCGAAAAATGAAAAAGTTTTTTTCCTGGGGTGAGCATTCCCTTAATTTCCACTGAAATTTCAGAAAATTTTGTTATTGAAAAATCAAATATTCTATAGCTTTTCTGTGCGAATGACCTGAAAATCAATAAAATACTTGATTTTCTTACTGGGATAAATTTTTTATCTCTCCCCGGTAAAGTAATCCATCGAACTTCCACATTTTTATTTTTCCACTTATAATACCTTTTCCAACTTACAATTTAAGTTAATTTCTATTTATTTTTCTGTTCTAGGTAAGAAACTGAATACTACTAATGAAAAATAAGAACATTCGACAACCCCCAGAAGATCATCTCTTGGTGAGCCGAATAAATCATTAAAAGAATCACAGGAAAAAATCCACGAAATTCGATTCATCTCTCATATTAAAGTTTCGAAACAAAATGAAGAAAAGAGACACCATGAAAAAATCGCATGTTCGGACAGTTTAGACCACATTTACACTGATAAAACGGATTAGTTATTGTTAACGAATGGATTTTGGTTGGAGGTTAGGGTCTATTCGGTCCCACCAAATGTTGATTCGTTAATAGTTAACGATACCCTAACCCAAAAAATTGGAAACTTGAATTTCAGCAATTAAAAAGCGTCCATTCGAACGCAATAATGAACTCCACTTCACATCTTTCGTTAATTCTCCAATAATTCGATAACAAAAAATTTTGAATGACAAAATTCTCCCATGGAGCCTCAAAAAGGAATCCAATACTTCTCTCCACCTTTGTACCCCTTTATACCAGACAACTTGTATTCACACGAGCCGGAAAACCATTTCCTCATAAAATTAATTACACCCGGTAGAAATTCAGGATTAAATAACACAAAGTGCATTCTTTCGCTCCGCTTCCATTTCTCGAACTACTCCCGAAGGGGTAAAAATGCACGAAACGGCATATCACATTCTTTTAGGAATAAAAAATAACAACAACAAAGTGCTCTCTTTTATCTCAGAACGGCTGGCATCACTTGTGTCTGAAATACTTTCGTCTGGATTCGCAGGATTCACGAAATACCCCTGCCACCGGGTTGATGCAGCACAGGTACTTGTACAATGTTGCCCGCAGAAGATAGAATGGTGGCCATCGATATTCGATTCTCGATCCGTTAGGAAAACTCGGAAATGGGAAATTGACGCGGGTCCAGCGTGCGTTACAATCCGCCTGGGCTTGGGTTACCCCATGCTTACGGGACAAACCGTGGTTCAAAGTCCTTTGGTGCACCTTCCGGTGGCTTTGGACGTTATGTACGGGGTCGAGTCGCGGGAATAACGTCGCGCGAATGGCCATCGTAAATTCCCTACTTTAGCACCGTCGGTTTCGTGCGAGTCTGGAAGGAGCTGAATCGCAAATTCGGACGGTCCTTGGGATACGACAGCCTTGGGGTACGTGGGGAACGGGAATTATTTATCAGCCGAGTTTGAATTGCAAAATTTTTTAGCGTGAGGATTAGACAGTCAATGGGATGGCGGTGTTTATCGTAAATAGCTGGACTATTTGTAGATATCGATTTTATTGTCTAATCTGTTTCTAGACTGCAATGGTTGAAACAAGTGGGAAATTACTGACATCTGAATTTAGTCAATATATTTTTAATAATAAATTAGTGATGTCCTTCCGAATGGGATTTCTGGGATGATGTTTTTTAAATTGAATTTAATGATTCAACTACTTATTTTCTATAATAATAATAGGAATTCATTTCATAAGTACACGAATTTCTTCTTTTGTACATTCAGTTGATGACAACATACGTTATTCCTCGCAGTGATAGGAAAATAAAACGAAAACAATAATAATCACACACATTAGAATTAAATATTTTTTCGAACTGAAGGTCCTGCAGTTCGAAGAGACAAATTTCTTGTAATGGGTGGGCTTAATTTTTGATAAAAATTATCCTGCCATTCTATGAAAGTGTATCATGAGTCATCGTTTCCTCATTTTTATCCCGAAATTTAGTAAAAATTAATATATGATGATCAAATTTTGTTCTACATTAGAATTTTTTTATCCTGATTACCGTGCCGGTAGAGTAAAAATTACTGTACCGGTGGGGTAAAATTTACTAACCGTTCCAGAATTTTTGTTGTTATCTACATAAAATTATTGGACTGGAAGGGTAAAATTTATTATGCGTCAGGATAGAATTTCTCCAACGTAGAATAAAATTTGATCATCATATATTAATTTTTACTAAATTTCGGGATAGAAATGAGGAAACGCTGACTCATGATACACTTTTATAAAACGGTAGGATAACTTTTATCAAATATTTCTCTCCGTGCAGGACACTGGTCCCGATCACTGGCACTCCAGGTGCTTCACGCACTGCATCTCCTCACTCTCACCAAGTAGCCTTCCACTATCTTCTCCTCCTCTGAACATCCCAATTTCAGCACGAATTTTCCCGTTTTGTTTACTTGCCATTCAGCTTGCCATTTTCATTCCCCTCTTTTCGTTCCGCAGAGACAATAGGGAACATACGTATTTTTTTTTCTTAATCTAGAAATTGTAACAATCCCCCCAATACTTTTTTGAACCGTCCAATTCGCATTTTTCAATGAGAAATCGTTGATTGAAAAGTGCACTTTTTGGGCGTTTCGAGTGGGCTGTGACGTCACACCACTGTAGTCGCCATGCCTCTCACTCACTCTCGTAGCGGGAGTTGACAGAGCCGACGCGCGCTGTCTCTCTCGCACGTTAGCAGCCTAGTGTGACGGCCGTGCTGTGACGTATCAGCGTCCGAGTGCCCCGTCCGAGCGATCAACTTTCAACTCATTATTAACATTAATAATCCATATCAAAATCAAATTTTTTTCCATGGAATGTTTTTTTTATGACCCATAGAACAAATTGAAAGGGGAATCTGATCAATTTGAAAAAAATGTATGTTCCCTATTCCCCGAATTCCAGATCGAACATTGAGTCAGCCCAAGCCCCCTCCACCATCATTCAGCTTTCCAAGCGCTCGATTTCTTCAAATTTGAGATTTTTTTACATAAAATATCTTGGAATAACTCTAAATGCCAATAGTTGTCAATAAAATCCATTCAAGGTTACATATAGCATAATCATCCCTTAATCCAACATAATTGTAATATTTCGAGATAGACTTGGACCATCTGGGACCGTCTGGCTCGGCGAAATGCGCTCCAAAAAAATCGATTCTTCTCCAAAGAAAATGAAGAACTCCTTGGCAAAAGCAACTTTTTTTCTCCGTGTACTCTCGACCCCTGTGAATAACCTCAAGAGCTCAAAGAAAACCTCTGGTATCAATATTCCCGCAGCACCGGGAGGAGCCAATCCCCGGCACCCGAAAAAGTCCGAAAATGAGTGACCGAGGGGCAAAGGTTCATCAAATGGTTGGCTATATTTCTCCTGTAAATATTCATTCCAGAAATGTTACTTTCCCACAGGGCATTGAGATGCGGGTGGAGATGGACATGAAGTGGCTTGCGCCAAAGTGATGGCACAGAGGGCTCCGGGAAGAAAAGCAAAGTGAAGAAAAGAGGATGAGAGCGGGATGGAGGATAAAAGCCCGAGAGCTACTAAGCGTCGTTATATTGTTTTCCGCGCAGTCGCTGGCTTTGATGGTGTCTCAGTGGCTGGTTGCCCTCTGCCCAGAGTAAATCCAAGTTTTTCCAAAGTTTTCTCAAAGTCTCCGTGTGTCATCCATTGCGCAGACGAATAGAAAATGAAAAGGGACAATTCAACTGAGAACTAAATCTGTTTGACGAAGGAGAAATACGGAGGGAGGGGAGAAGACGATGTGATACATTTCCCTGGGGAAAATCCTCTTATCGATTACCGGCGAGGGGGTGGGGGAGGGGTGGGATGGGGGGATTAGGCTCCAGAGGCATTAGACATGCCCGATTCTCGACCCCTCCACTGACGTCTCTCTTGCCGGCAGAGGGACTGTGTCCGCATTCTGGGGAAAAAGAACCTGGGATTATTTGCCTTCGGTCTTGCATTCCTCCCTTTTTGTGATTCAGCATTGAGGCTGAATGTCAGCACACACTCTTTCAAGGGCCCTCACAATGTCTGCCCTAAAAGCCAGATAACCACTTGGCATTTCGTCTCTTCTGTGTGCCGCAGGGAGAGAGATTGAAGTCGTGACTTTATTCATTATGACGGAATAATTTCTTTTGGGGAGTTATGGAAATATTGGGGTAGTGGAGGGTAATAGGGGTGAAAGTATACTCTTCGTTCTTTTTTCTGGGGCATTGATGGGGCGGTCATTGATGAGGGGCTGTGCAGCGTTTTGGTCTTTTGGGTATTTTTAACTGAACTCGAGCAAAGATTGCAGTATTTCAAGCGAAAATTCCAGCGAAAATCTGAAAAAGAAAAGATTATTAGTGACTCAAGAGCCTCGAGCACGGTAATCAGCATAAAATTTCTCTAATGTAGAATAAAATTTGATCATCATATATTAATTTTTACTAAATTTCGGGATAAAAACGAGGGAACGATGACTCATGATACACTTTTATAGAACGGCAGGATAATTTTTATCAAAAATTAAGCCCACCCATTACAAGAAATTGAAAACTGAAAAAGAAAAGATTATTAGTGACTCGAGACCCTCGAGATCCTCATCACTGCAAAAGCTGGGGATTTAAAAGTTCGAATCTCATGACAGAGAGCAAAAAATATGTGAATGGTGACAAGTGTTTGAATTTTTGACGGATGTTTGAAAATTTCGTTTATTTATTTTCAGATATTCTTTGCATCTTCAACTCTGTTCTTTACAAACCGTTTAGATATTTTACTATTAATGTTCATCCCAAAATTTCTTAAATTGTATTGAGTTTGATATGAAGGAAGATTTTTAATAATTAAGAAACTTGAGACACTGATTTATTCACTTGAATATTTTATTTGTATTTCATGCAGAATATTATTTTTTTAAATGTTTTTATTACATTGATAATTGGTTATTTTCTCAAAAAAAAACATGGATAATTCACAAAAAGTAGGACATTGCTGATTTAATAATAATCTTGTACACACTAACTGATTTTTTGAAGATATCGATTCCACTACCATGTTTCTAGATTTTAGTACAGTGGTATGACACTGGTAGAAATTTTTAGGGGGTACTGAAGGATAATCCGGGGGACTAATAAGGGTGAAAGTGTAGGCTTCGTCCTTTTTTCTGGGGCATTGATGAGGGGCTGTGCAGCGTTTTGGTCTTTTGGGTATTTTTAACTGAACTCTGGCAAAGATTGCAGTATTTCAAGTAAAAATTCCAGCGAAAATCTAAAAAAACAGATACAACAGATTATTGGCTACTCTAGACTCTCGAGACCCTCATCACTTCCAAAACTGGGAGTTTAAAAGTTCGAATCTCATGTCAGAGAGCAAAAAATATGTGAGTGGTCAGCAGTGTTTGAATTTTTGACGGATGTCTGAAAATTTCGAACGCAATTTGTGTCTGACAATCATTTCGACGTTTTTTGTGACTGAAAAATTTCAGATGTTCCTTGCATCTTCAATTCAATTGTTTATGAATGATTTAGATATTTCACTATTAATTCTCATCCTAAAATTTGTTAAATTATAATGAGGGTTTCTTAAAATAAAAAAACTTCGCATGAAAAAAAATAAACGTAATTTACGGTTAACGCCAATATTATGATATTTGGTGCTGTTTTCTGTCATGAAAATCGGCATTCAGGCTTCAAAAAGACGTATTTTACGTTTAAAATAAAACCGTTATAACGTCCAAACAAAGCGTCTTTTACGGTTCACAAAGCATATTTCATGCTGAAGAAATCGTAAATTACGATTTTAATAGAAACGTGTTTTACGATTTACTTACGCGTAATCCATGAAAAAAGTCGTATTTTTCGTCATTCAGGCCCGTTAGGTAGCGCCTACTATAGCTGTCTTGAGGGAAGCTAAATGGCGTTTAACAGACCAGGTCTGTTAAACGAAGCACAGGTATGGTTAACTCGAGTTAGCAGCCCTAGGACAATAAAAACCTACAGTTTCTAGATGGGCAACCCACAAAACCTTCGTAGGAATACAACATGAAGTGTGCGGTTATCGCTGTCACTTGCTTGAAAATTCGGCGGATCGTTCACCACTAATACGATGCGCCACCGTCATTGCCGATGACATCAGGAGTTGTTATTCCGTTGCTAGGGAGTCAGTCGTAACTTGAGGGTTAT
>NW_021680357.1:2059416-2072640 GCF_001412515.2 Diachasma alloeum
CTGCGGCCCCTGGACCCCGCTTCTGCGCCCCCTCCCCTTCCCCTCCCCCTCACCTTCAACGGGCCTTCATGACAAAAAATAGTATGTGTCATACGGACCGTGACGTCGGTTTGCGATTCGTGTGAGTTAGCAGCACTCATCGCAAACCTCCGTCTACGGTCCTAATGACACAATATACTATTACGCTTGAAATAACTTTTATTTCTTTGTCTTTAATTACGAATAAGTAAGCGTAAAATACAGGAAAAATCATCGTGAATTAGGAATACGGAACCGTAAATTACGTTTTCGTAACTATAATTCCCTTCTTGTAAAATGTAATGTAAAAAATGAATGCTTTAAGAAAGACGGCGTTGCTCAATATGTTACAGAAATTTGAAATGAAGAAATGGCTAGGAGCTGAATAGCTCAGTTGGAAGAGCACCCGATGCATAATCGGAAGGTTCCGGGTTCAAACCCCGATCTGAACTATTCATTTTTTTCAGTGAACATTTTCTGGTTATTCATATGGAGAATAATTCCAGTTCCTCTCCTACCGCATCCAAATCCCATTCAATCCCTATGACTTCACAAATATATCGAACGCTATATAACTTCCCTTCTTTAACGTAACGTAATGTAATTAACGTAATGTAGTTCAATGTAATTACGGTTGCATAAACCTAATTTACGGCCACTTTGAGCGTAAAATGCGCTTCAAAAAGCGTAAAAGTCGCCTTCTAAACATCATTTAGGTTTAGTTTTTTCTGTATATTTAGTTTATTAAATTGAGATTCTTATCTCCTCAAATTATTTCTGTTAATTAGGGTGTGACATCACAACTTCGGCACGGGCCCCCACCGCATCACGAATGCTCTAATTCCCCAATTGCGTGACGCAGTATTTAAATATCCCCAAAATTTCTCGTTTTAAGGTTTATCCCTAGAAAACTGGTTTTTCTTAAATAATGAGATAATAAATTTTTATAGATAATATTTATAATATTCTCTAGCTGTTGAAGATAATCTACTTCCATGTACTGAGTTATGAAAATTCAAGTTTTAGGTAGAATTCGAGGAAATTCACGAGTTTTCAGTGGGAGTGAGATGGAAATTTCATAACCTGATTGAATTTTCAATGGAACATGAATATTCAGAATCACCTAACATGAATTTTTAAACTTTGCCTGATTTTTCCTGATTTTTCCTTGAGTATAAAGGCGCATGTAAAGCAGCTGAAGTCTTGAGAGTACCCTGGGCTAAACGGCAAAGATAGTTTACATAAATGTGAACCATAAAATAACGATCGAACGTCCTTCAGGTTCCAGTTGGTGTTGAAATTCACCAACTGATTGGTAATTCATTTTTTTCAGCAACTAGTTGGTAAACTTCAACAAGTTTTTTCGTTTGATTTTCTTGATGAGAAGAAAAGAAAAATATAATGAAAAAAACTTAGAAAATTTGAGTCGAGGAAATTGCATAGAAAATATATGAGAAGAATAAGTTATATAGAAAAATCGAATTCTGTTGACTTTTTCTATTGAATGTTTTCTATTGAACATGTCAATAGAATCAGCCAAAAGCTAATAGAAAATTTAATAGAAATTCAATCGAATTTTCTAACGAATTCGATAGGTTTTTCTATTAAATTTTTTGGTGTGTGGATACCGTCATTTAAATTTTCTAAGTCGATTCCGTAATCTGACGGTGCCTGTTACTTCACCGTGCATTAAAAAAAACCTTTTTATTAGTTTTTCCGTATGTTTTCTTTCGCCAAAGTAAATAGATTTTGAGACGTATAAAAAGTACATTTATTGAATATATTCGAGAGATTTTAATAATACCAGAGCGGGACATCCCCCGGTGGCTCGATTGGTAAAAGCATCAGTCCAGTGACCTGTAGGTACTGAGTTCAAATCCCATCTGGGAATTTCACCTATATTCCTGGCAGAAACTTGTGGAGTAAACGCAATAGAATTCGTTTGCGAACATCTCCAGGACGTTTCGCCTCTTCCGTCTCGCTGGGAAATGTTTTCTCGTAATACGACGGATATAACTTCGCTAGACGTTCCCGACACATTCTGCGTCATCGAGGAATTCATTTTTTACTCGGGACGTTAAGCGGATTTTGACGCAAATCAGAGCCCAAGTGTTCTGAGAGATTTAAGGCAATACGATGACGTCTGCAGATTTGCAACAAGACCAGATGTTCGGATTCCGTTACGTAGTGCAGGTCAAGAATATGATCCGACATATGATTGTTCGACTTCGTCTAGAGATTAAAGAGGTGGAAGAGCATGAGTCGATTCATCACAATCTGGCTATCGTAAAGTCAACCGGAGTGATGGGTCAGATAACCTTTTCTAGAGTTATATTTGGTAGATATAAGGGAGATCATGACTTCTCTTCTCAACCCAGTTTGAAAATTTAGCAGTATTCATTCCCAAATTCTCATATTCTGACTGAAATTTATTTGATATTTTATAATGAAGTTCATTTTATAATAATGTTAATAGAAAAATTAATAGTTAAGTTTATAGAGAAGTATTTATAACAAAGCATGAACGCATGTGCCTCGATTCAATCTATTAATTTAAAGAAGTTGAAGAGAATGAGTCAATTCATCACTATCTGGCAATTGTAAAATCAACTGGAGTGACGTGGAAGTTAACCTGTTCTACAGTGACATTTAGTAGATTTAAGGGGAGACTACTGTGAGTTTTAAAACTCGTGGGTTATTGGAGTGAGACTTTTCATACGTTGCAGATCGATTATATAGATCTGAAAACGAATAATTAGTGCAAAAAAAATTTTTTTTCATTGTTGGTTTACCCGAAAACGCTTCAAATGCTAAAAACACTCCAAGGCCTCTGATTTTTGAGCTACAAAAGATTTTTTTTTTCCCAATTTTCGGAAAAATGTGTGAAACAACAATTACGAGCCAGTTTTTTGGAATTCGACTCCTACACAGCTGATTTCACTTTTTTTTTCATGTAAAAAAATTCACTGTTTGTGTAAAAAAATACAAAAAAAGCAAATTTAGTCATGTAACAGGCGAATTAGAAAAAATAGCTCGTAATTGTTATTCCACATATTTTTCCGAAAATTTTGAAAAAAAAAATCCTTCGTAGTCAGACACTAAATGTGAGAATATAAGGGTGAAAAAGTGGAGATTAAGAAATGAGGGTCGGAATATTAGAGTCAAAAACTGAGGACCTGAATGTAAAGGTGCAGAAATGAAGATCAGAATGTTAGGGTTAAAAAAAGACGGTCAGAATAGGATAAAAAAATTAAGGTTAGAATATAAAAGTAAAAAAGTGGGTGTCAGGCAATGAGGGTCATATAAGGGCTAAAAACGGTGATCAAGCATAATATATAACTTATATTTAAACCCTCCTGCTTGACGCCCACTTTTTTTACTTTTCTATTCTGACCCTAATGTTTTGACCCTAATATTCAGACTTTCATTTTTTAACCTCCCCTTTTTGACCCTTATATTCTGACACCTCATGCCTGACCTTTATATTACACTTAAGAGGGCTTGCTACAACCTGGCCCGATACAAAAGAATCATCTTCGAATTGAAATACCCATCCCCCAATTGAATATAAAATATACTTGATTCAAGTGTATTTCGCCTTCCCTGTCTAAATCAAATCCGATACCACTCTCCTGAAAATTCCTCCGGAACCGTCCATGAAAATTGAATTTTTTCCCGACAGTGTAGAATTCCCGAGTCAATGTTAATAGAAATTTTATCACTATCGTTTATAATCCATCATAAACCGATTCGGATGCCTCTGCCCCGACTCAATCCATTAATTTCAAGCCTAATCATTACACCATTACATCAAAGCTGTCCAGTTGGTCAATGGGCTATTACCCAGTGTTGATTGAGATGTTTAGCCGTTGCACATGTGCGGATACACGTTTGAATGGCAGTGAGCCCAGTGTTGAGCGTTGTAGGCTCAGAAACGTTGAGGTCAATGACGGCCGTCAGAATGGGCCTGCACGGAGTGGACAAGTATCGATCGCCACCCCACTTTTCCAACCCACTCCCTCCTCTACCCTCTAACGAACCGACTCATCCCTTTAACAAACGTATGTATGCGACCACAACCAACCCCTTGTCCTGGCCACTGTACGGTCATCCTCCAATCCACCGAAATACACTGGCTTCGGGTGGCATTAACAGTTCCCAATGTCACAGAACACGCCATCTCAAGTGTGCACTCAAAGCCATACGATCACCCTGCATCTTCCGTGTAGTAGGAATTGTCCCTTGAGGAAACTTCATCTTCGAATACTCGAGACGTTCAATTGAACTCCACTCGCTTTGAGAGATCTGACACCTGATCCTAGGGCTGATGGACATTTGGAAATTGTCACTAGCGGAAAAAAATTGGACTCCCTTGGGTAGTTGACTAGTCATTTTTAGGGGGGTGATATGTAATTTAATTTACGGGGAAAATAATGAAATTTCAAATTTTATTGAAAATTTCATGAAATCACAAATTTTTTAGAAGCTGGAAAATGAGAGTTGGAACTTCAAATTCCACAGGAAATTGAATGCCATTCAAAGTTTTCCCAATTCCTTCAATTTTGAATCGAGAGATGAAGATTTGTACCAAATTACTCTGAAGTCCCAATTAATTGAAATTTTAAGGAAATTTTTAACAGAATTTTTATAATTGCTATTTACTTTTATGCAATAATTGCACGGGAATTTACAGTTTTCATTGATTTCTTTTTCAAGCTGTAATTTCCAATGATGGAATTTGTTGAAATTTCGGCAGAACCATCACTTGATAAAAATTTCTAAGAAGCGTAAGAAATTTCAGCCAAAAATTTTTTAAAGCAATTTTCTTATTAAAAAATTCACAATGACGAATTTAATCAGATTCGCATGAGTCATTTCTCTGGATGTAACCTATTGGAAAATATCGGAATTTCATGCACAGTTTAGTAGTCATTTTCATGAGAGTAACATTGAATTCGATTCAAGGATATCCAAGTACTTTGGCTATTTTTTCTCCAGTGCAATGTTGTTTTACTTTTGTAGTCGAACATCAGACTTTTATTTGAGTTCCACTTGACCTTAACTTTCCAGACATCTCACTCTAATAGTTCGCGAATTTAGGAACTCATGGTAGTTTCCCCTTAAGGGTGCCAAGTGAATTTGTCGATGACCTTGAAAATGGACATTTACCAACAGAGTTATAATTTTTTTAATTAATAGTATTAGACAGATGGTGAACATCGGTGACAATTTTAAAATTGTAGAGCTTATGGGTATCGAGAAATTAAATAAACCAAATCAGTCTTATACCCGGGCTCTTATGGAGTTTTGATTAAATTGAACGTTTCGCCCCCCTAGGAACTCAAGAAAAATTTGAAAAAATTTGAAGATATGGGGAATTATGTGTCAAATGTGATAGCGACAAAAAACAATGGGGTACCGGAGTGAATAGGAAAGATATTTCAACCCCCCGTACCCATTTGATCCCATGCTTTCTCCAGGTTCGTCACGCGAAATGGAGGATTTTCCGTATTTATTTTCTCGATGTCTAGTTCCGGTTGCGGGTTTGAAATTTCGTCAGATGGATGAATACATATTACTTCCATGGTGGAGGGAAAGAAAATAGTATATTTCGTTACGAGTGCGGAAAAGAGTTTTTTGGCTCGTGGGAGGTTTATAGCACGAGCTGAAGGCGAGTGATATAATCCCACGAGCCGAAAAACACTTTTCCCACGAGTATCGAACAATATTTTTCATCACAATGTGTGGAAAAGGGACGTTTTAGGCACGCGAGGCGTGCCTAAAAAGTTCCTTTTTCGCACAGCGTGATGAAAAATTTTTTTTAAATCTTTCTTCAAATTCACTTGGCACCCTTAAGGATGTTCAGCCAAAACCCACATTATTTACATTAAATTTGTTATTGTCTTATATGCCAGGTTCATATTTGAGCCACACGTTAGTAATAATCTTAATCCTTCCATCGGGGCAACCTAGTGAGAAATTAATTTCTAAAAATCACTTCTTGTAACATTACGCTTAGGGAAGAAACGTGACCGTGTGAACTTTGATCGAGATGTTGCATGGGTTAAAGACTCATGATATTGAAAAAACACCACGAGCCATTTACTTTAAACTATGGAGAATCTATCACCGGGGAGAACAAGTAGGCGACCAGGCCATATATGCGTGATATCTTCGATTGATATTCGAATTTCTCTAAAAAAAATTTGACCGCCATTACGAGTCGAGCAACGCGACAACACCACACAACAGCGTGCGATGTTGCCCGATCAAAATTCGACTGTTACCACTGCTGTCACAAGTCCTCCATTATCTATGAACATTTTCTTTAATTATTGTTTTTGAGACTAGAAAAGTACGCCATAACACTTCTAATTTGATGAAAAGAATAATTTGTAACGTGAATGATTTATTTAGTCAATTTTATTTTTGTTTTCAATTGAGTTGTCCACTTGATAGGTTAAACATCTTCAACTGGGTTTGGTGCAACCGGGCCTGAGAGTAATTTTCGATCAAATTTTTTCTCCGCGCAATGCAATAAAAATGCTCTTTGATATTCTCTCCTTCTATCACTAATCCTCGAGATATTCACATAGTCATCAAACCCGTTACGTTCCAAATAATTGTTTCCCTTCAGCTTAATATAAGAAGTCCTATAAATTTATGAATTCAAGACTCTTCGGGCTTGTGTGTGAGATAACCTCAGCATTTCCAGAGTTCTCAACCTATCTGTATTCAAATCCAGAAACCCAGTGATGTAGATTCCTAAGTTTCGGGGTCGAGTGGTGTCTGTGTGTGTGTGTGTGCCCGTCGGTCGTGTGGAATTTAAACTCTAAGCCGTCACAAGTAGAGCTTAGCAATGGCACGAATATGTATGCACATGTTCTATACGGATCTTTGTCATCCATTTAAAGTGTTTGGTGATAGTAAATGTTGAAAATACTCGAGCCAAATACAGAATCCAATTAGTGCCTTCTCATTTCGCAAAACGAGGAACAAACGATATCACTAAAGTGGTTTAGCTAAGATTCAATAAAGATTGGAACTCGACAAATTGCGCCCATCATTTCACGGGAAAATGCAATATCCACGGGTTTTAGGGAGTCGAGTGGAGCTTTGCCGTTTACGAGGGAACTTGTGACTCCGAGTTTATGGATTTTAAAGGAACAACTGTGAGTGTCGAAGGCTAAGCCATTGAACTGCGGTGTAATGACATTCAGTGTCTCCAATTAAGGTGCCTCAAATACTTGCTGATGTTTCAGTTCAATCGAACTTCTGTGATACCATTCTAGCCGCAAAAACTCGGCGCCGAGGACTTCTGCGAAACTTTGAGGGAAGTAATGAGGAATAGCTGAGGGAGGGGTGTCGTCAAAGGAAATGGAAAATGAAAGAAATCAAGTGATCGGATTTTTTGATGTTTTCTTCATCAATTATTCGAGATTGTGGAGAAGAAAAAAAATACTCATCTTCGTCACAAGGATTACGGCCCAGTGTAAAGTCACTAGCAGGACTTCACGAGGCCAATCTGGTGCATTACGTCCGCGTGATGAATATTATTTTTTTCACATTTTGCTGAAAACCGTCATTACTTCCATCTCGAAATTTCGGTTGCGGGGGTGTGGGTGGGACTCCAGGGGGGCTGAGCCACCGTTTGGGGGGGGGGGGGGGCAAAAANGGGGGGGGGGGGGGGGGGGGGCTACAAAAAAAGCCAAACAGGAAAATAAAACAGGCAGGGGACAGCGAGCATATATTCGGCGGGCTTCCGAATGGAAAAGACAAATATACAAAAATACGAGTAACTTCAGTTACAAGGAACTTTAAACTTCACTTATAAGTTTCGTTTTTGTATGAAATAAAAAAACATGTGCAAAATAAAAAAAACATATCAAGACGATCAAGGGAATTGAAGAAGAAAATTTGTATTTTAAATAGATTATTCTCAACAAAAATGCTAATTACAGAATAATTTGTGAAAACACAGCTCCAATTTTGTGTCATGAATGAAAAATTCATTACTTAATTATTGGCTTGGCATTTCAATAGCTTCGTCAAATATTGAAAAATAAAATATTGATGATTAATGCACTTTGGCCACGAAATCATGATTTTTCGAGTGATTTCTTGAAATCAAGAAATCATCACAATTCAGCATCACATTGAAACATTAAAGAAGGGAATTTATATGGCGTTCCACATCTTTATGACCTCGTACACTGAGAGAAAAATCTGAAGTTCGATTTACAATAATAAAATAGTTGAGGCATTTTGGTGAACGATACGATTTTTTTTTGTATGCGGCACATAACATTATAGTAACTTCACAAGCGTAATGTTTGCAAATCAAAATGCAGTTAAACTAACCAAAGTTCAAAAGTAACCATGACAAATCTATCGTGAGGAGAACTATAAAATAGTTGCAATGACTACATTTCATTGTAGTAATTACTTCTCCGGCCATAGTTACCGTAACCCATGAAAAATTGTTCAGGACTTTTTGACTATAATTCGATGGTGATGGAATATAGTCAGAAGAATGATATTTTTGTCTAAGTGTAGGGAATGAGTGGATAGGATTTGGATGAGGTAGGAAGGTAAGCAAGATTATCCTCAACATGAATAACCAGAAAATTTTTACTGAAAAAAAATGGATAATCTAGACCGGGATTTGAACCTGCGTTCTTCGAATTATGCATCGGGAAATCATCAGAATCACTTAGGAATCATGGAAATCACAAGGTGAAATCAAAAGAAATCATGATTTCCAATTCTTATTGACAAATTACAAAAATCATTGAAGAAATCATCCCATTCTGGAAGTCACCGCCTCGACCAAAGCAGTTCAGGATATAAAAATGAATGGAAATTTACCCGAACCACGTTCACATCGATTTTCACTCCATTCTTTCCGCGATGGATAATGATGTAGATAACGGCAAGCAACAATGGAAATTGCTGGATAATTACAAATTCGTTTTTCGTCGATAGATCCACGTTAATATAATCCCATCTGCCGGTAATTTCACTCTGTCTGCTGTCGGTTGGAGATAATGATGAGAACAGGGAGAAGCAGAGTGTGAGGATTCCGGAATTGATGCTCAGTCAGAATCTGAGAAAATCTCATTCTCCATCTTGTCGCATTATCTTCACTCTTTGATGTTCTGTATTTTATTTTTTTATGTTTCATGAATAAGATGAAAAGAAGGAGAGTTGTGGAACTGCAGCTTTGGGAATGATGGTGTGGATAAACTGTGTTTATTTTCGGAATACTGCTCTCATACGCAAATATGTAATAAGAGTTTGAGGGAATGTTTTTCTTTCATTTGCGAATACGCGAGATGAGGATCAAGTGCGATTTGATGGAGGAGGTTTTGAAATATTCAAATGGAGGTGGAATTTGCGATGCAGGTCTTTACTTTAGGGTTTCTATGGGCGTATAAAAAATATTGCGAGAGTGGATTTGTTTAATACTGTAGCTTTGACAGGGTTGAAGTGTTTTCCATGTGAAATGCATTAATTTACTAAAAGGCGAGGAGAAGAAAATACGAGGACCTATTTATACGACACTATAAATGCAGGTATATAATATTTTTTGTGGCAGCGGTACTATTTTGGGGATTTTGTAGCTAATGTCCGGTTATTGCTCATTTTATAAGCCATTGGATCCATGATTGACGGGTTGAGTCGAATTCACGTGATTACAGCGCGGAAAAACATATGTTTGATTCAAGTATATTTTAAACTCGGATGGGGGATGAGTGCTTCATTCCGAGGATGATTATTTCGTTTCAGCCCGGGTTGTACCGAGCGCTTTATCTAATCATATTCAACTCTACCATTCGCTAATCGTTAACGAATCTTGTTTGGAACAAATGAATCATTCTATGAGTGCACCAATAAAAAACATGCCCGCTTTTGTGAAACCGTTACCATAGAATTTGCCACGAAAATGAACCAACGTTGAAATAAAAGCTTTCGAAATATTTGGTTTCGTTCAGTTAATTTCAAAATAAATGAGAATAAAGGCCCTTTGTGTTGATTTTTTTTGTTTCGCAGTTGATGATGATTGAGAACTGACCTCTCATTGAACCAAAAACAATGGGCAATACTGAATGAATTCCTCAATTAAAAAACACCATTGGGTTCATATCAACAAACAAAGCCTTCATATTTATGTATTTTTCTCTCCCCATTTCGATAACATTGGAATTGGTTCGTTGGATTTCCTCCCTCGTTTTTCACTTGCACCGCCCAACGAGATATCGAAAAATTTTTTTTCTTTTTTCCTGCAAGAGAATTGTTTTTTTTAATTTATCGTCCATTTTTATAATGCATTTATGTTCATGCATTTATGTTTATGCTTTCATTTGAGCCCCATTTGGCCCTAAGTTTCCAGACATTTTACAATGACGTTATTATTTAAACTTTGCAGGTCTGCCTTCGAATCTCGATATTGAGCGGAAAAAAAACCGATTTACCCATGAATTAATTTAAGAAGTGCAATTTTTAGTGAAAATTACGAGCATTTTCTATAAATAATTCATAAGCAATCAATTTTACACCGTAAAAATCATTTTTTCGGAATCGTAACCAATTTATTCGTATTCAGAACTTTACCAGAAATCGATTTCATGCCTAAAAAATAAGGTTTTCGAAAGTTTAAACACTTTCAATTATTTATTTATAAACAAGGAATGTTTCAGAAAATTATAATTTTGCGTAATATGAATTATCATTTACTGGCGTAATTTAATTGATAAATTTGATGATTGCAAATGGTTGAAACTATAGTGTGGTCTGCCAAAAACTGTTAAAGATACTTGGATATCCTTAAATGATGACAAATTAATTGAAATTCAGTCGATGTGAAAGTTTTGAATATTTAAGGTAAATTAGCCTTCTGACGACTAAAACTTTAAAAAATTTCAGAATTTGAATAAGATTTCAGTAGCGAAGCGGTAAACCGAGATCAGTCGACTTTTGGCTAGTTTTTGATAAATATCTCAGAATCTAAAAGAGATAGCAAAATTTTTCTCATGACCTTCTTTGTAGGGTCATTTGAGGGTTACAAAAAAGCTCATGACAAAAATTTTGCTATCTCTTTTACATTTCAAGACATTCGTCCAAAACTGAGCAATAGCTAAAATCGACTTAAGGGGCCTCCTCAGTAGGGCAAAACGGGGATAGGCGCGCGGGTGAGTGGAGCGTAAAGTGGTTAAGTTAGTGAGGTTATTTTCGAGAGAGATGAAACATCAAACGTGGCGTGCGTTGGATAGTGACAGACATCACGCCAATTATTTTTATCGTTAATTTATTCAACAAATTACTGGCAAAACTCGATGAGACTTCATTCCCTTATTTTTGAGAGTTTAATATAAATAAATATAGCTCCCCTTGTTGGCTAGCACATTGTCAACAGGGTGAGGGGTAAGGGACAAAATTTCGTTCTTAAAGCCCATGTATAAGCAGAAATTTAAATGATTAATTGAAAACGAATGAAACGATAAAACTACTCAGAGTTTTTTTTTACAATTTTCCTTTTACCATTTTTGATTATTATATTACATATTCAATTCACTAGCACATTGTCGTTTTGTGGCGAAAATTACTGAGGAGACCCCTTAACCTGGTTTACCGCTTCGCTCCTGATTTTACTAGTGATGCCGTCGAGACCAGACGAGAATTATTTTGGAATGATCATCACGGTCTAAAAAAACATCGAAAGTTTAGGAATCGTCGTAATCTCGAAAGATATTGGATCGGTGCATCTCATCGCGAACTTGGAAGAATCGATCACGTCTGAGTTTCAGTATTTTCTGTTTTTCAAATGTTTGTCTCGATATCTGTCTCGTCTTGTCTCGTGAACTTAAAAAACCGAAAATCTCGAGATCCAGGCAAGATAAATCCTCCCGGAATTGTGACGAGATGTACCGATCCAATGTCTTTCGAGATTGCGACGATTCCAAAACTTCCGATGTTTTTCCAGACCGTGATGATCTCTTCAAAATAATTCAGTAGCGAAGCGGTAAACTGGGTTAAGTCGATTTTGACTTTTGGCCATTTTTTGACAAATATCTCAGAATCTAAGAGAGATATCAAAATTTTGCTCACGACCTTTTTTATAACCCTCAGTTGGCTCTACAAAAAAGGTCGTGACAAAAATTTTTCTATCTCTTTTAGATTCCCAGACATTCGTCAAAAACTGGCCAATAGTCAAAATCGACTTAACCCGGTTTACCGCTTCGCTACTGAATTCTCAACTAGTCTCGACGGCATCACTAGATTTTACGGGAACGAAATTTCCGTGGCATCTGGATTTAGAATTCCTGTAAAACAAATTCCATAAATTAACGTATTTTAAATGAAAAACACCCCGACCCTCACCATTATCCAATTCCACAGACCGGAAAATGTGATACATCTCTGCCACAGTTGAATCCGCCAATCATACCTTTTCTCATTACCCCCTTGATTGAAATGAAACATCAGCCGAGAGAAGACAGCCACATGTTCCCGATGTATCGACAATCCCCGAAGGTTATAGAAACTGCTGAGTACAGATTTGTTTGCCCCGGTACTGAACGAACGAGGCAGAAAACCCAAGGGTTGAGTACAGGGACATTCGATTATCGATAGAGAAAAAAAAAGATTGACAAAAAAAAGAGAGACAGAGAGGGAGGGAGAGAGAAGAAGCTGCCCGATGAGTAAGAGCACAAACAGGAGCAAAAAAGCAGGTTTAATGGGTTTTGGTCGAATAAATAGTGGCCTACGGTGACCTTTGTGGGCGGTCTGTGATTTTTTTTTCCAATTTAAATTTCCATTCCCAGTCACGTGGAAAAATGGAAAAATTAGCGAGGCAGGTGGCGTACAGTTGTCTCGTGGGAAAATCAATATGACCTAAAAATGATATGAAAACGCGAGAAAAAATTTCTAATTATGGATGGACTGATGAAAATAATTTCGGATAGATTCCGTGGAGTATTAAGGTTGGGAGTTGTGGGAAAATTGCAGGAAAAATTTTATGCTGCAAGAAAGTCTTTTTCAGAAATTTTTATAGACTTACAGTTGCACGGACAAAAAAATATACTTGAATTGAGTGCATTTTATCCCAGCATTAAGTATATTTTATACTCGAATGGGGGATGGGTGTTTCAATTCTAGGATAATTATTTCGTATCAGCCCGGGTTGTACCAAGCGCTCTCAAGTGT
>NW_021680357.1:2072661-2155946 GCF_001412515.2 Diachasma alloeum
TTTTTTTTTTTATGCTTATTTTATATCGCTTCGAGTCTGATGAGACTATATGGCGATTGATCAAGACTTTAAAAATGGTTAGATCTCACCATTCTACCCGGCCAGGAATCGAACCTGGAACCTATCCGTTGTGAGGCAACGGCCTTAACCACTACGCCAGGCCACCGGGCTAGAGACACTAAGTGTGAAAATATAAGGGTCAAAACGTGGAGGTTATAACATGAGGGTCGGAATATTAGCGTTAAAAAGTGAGGGCCTAAATGTAAAGGTGAAGGAATGAGGGTCAGAATATTAGGATCAAAAAATTAGAGTTAGACTATAAAAGTAAAAAAAAAAGTGGGTGTTAGACAATGAGGGTCATATAAGGGCTAAAAACGCTGATCAAGCATAATATATGACTTATATTTAGACCCTCATTGCCTGACACCCACTTTTTTGACTTTTATATTCTGACCCTAATGTTTTGACCCTAATATTCTGAACCTCATTATTTAACCTCCACTTTTTGACCCTTATATTCTGACACTTAGTGCCTGACCCTTATATTACACTTAAGAGGGCTTGCTACAACGCGGCCTGATACAAAAGAATCATCTTCGAATTGAAATACCCATCCGCCAATTGAGTATATATTTTTTTATATAAAAATTTTCCAACAACGTATGAGAAAATTTGCGCTACGCTTCCATCGTTAAGCACTAGATTCTTCCTTCATCACATTTCAAATCGAAAATTATAATTAGTGGGATCAGGGCAATGTTAGCTACCAGTCTACGTCGGAACAATGCCATTTCCTCCTTAACCCGCACTCATTTTCGGATTTGTGTTAACTCTTCATTAACGTTCATCAAGCATCACTCCGATGGATGCATTTAATGCGCGTTTTCAGGAAAACTCAATGTGTATAATAGCATGCATCGATTACCATCCCCAGGATGGTGTAGGCAAGTTGGATTTTCCGATTATACACTCACTCAGATGACGTTCTATACACGCTCCAACCCCACAATCCACCCACTGGTTTTCACATTAAACGTGGTTAGGGGTAGCAATTTATCCCGTGATTTATTCAGGATTTAGGTGTACAAACTCGGCTGTGTCGATATTTCGATGCCACCAATAACATGATGGTTATCAATGATACTAGCAAATTTATGATACCACGGGATAACGCATTCCGGCGATAGGTGGTAGAGCCTGAATATTTTTCAGTTAAACCAATTTATTGGGTGATACTTTGTATCGAATGTTTGCAATTTCGGGGACAATATGGCAGGGTGAATAAGGCCAATTGGCCGTGCAATAAAATTGGGATAAGTGGGGGCGTCAAAGGATTTTTTTATTCTCTGTATAAACAAGTGTACAATGGCATTTATTAAAGAACTGAGTACAGTTGTTGTTGATAATAAATTAGAAATTTGATTCTGAATGGGTTCTTGTTTTTGAAAATCTTATTTCACTAGGGTAACCAGGCCAATTGCTGGACGCTTAAATTCGAGTTTCGTGGTAGGATCTAAAATAATACAAGAATCACCTAAATGGGGATATGATGGCTTCCATACCTTCAAGAATGTGTTAATCAACAGAAAAAAAATTGTTTAAAGTGAAAATAACAAAGTAAAGAATAATTAAATTATGAAATAGTTGAATGTAGCCGAAACGACAAATTTCTGGACGTCTGGGTCATATTTTTTTTTATTTTTCAAATGTTGATGAATAGAAGAAAATAATTGATCACATGATTATACACAAGTGATATTATGGAGAGGTGAAATAATTAATACAATCTTCATCTTATTTGTGGAATATTCAATACAAGTTGAAATCGTCCAGAAACTAACCCCCGTCCAGAAATTGACCTGTTTACCCGTCTCTTTTTCTATTGGTTCATGTCATAGTACTATGATCAATTGAAATGTCATCAATATTTTGCGTATTTCCTCGTTCTGTCGAAAAATTCTAAATTCAGACCCTTTCAAGACTCGAATACGTTTTTGGGGTTGTTGAAACATCGATTTTTGGAAAATTATCAATTTTTCCGAATCTGTATGAAAAATCAAACTTTAATTGGTGTCAATGAATAGAATTTGATAAAGTCTATATTCATGCAAAAACTCATGAAATTTGATTGATCCCTTATATGAAAATTAAAAAAAAGACAACATACATTCATACATGCAGAGACTATTTACAGATCGCATATTCGGACCATATTTAGACCATATTTAGTTACCCTAACACAAAAAACTGTAAACTTAAATTTGAGCGATTGCCAAGCTTCCAATCGGAAACAAAAATCATGAAATTTCAAATTTCTCTGAAAATTCAATGAAATCCCAAATTTTTAACAGCACTGAGATGGGAGTTCGTCAGTCTACACTGTTAAAAATTTTCGTTTGAATTTTCTGTGCCAAATACTGGAAATTTTTATCGTGCTTAATTTCCACTGAAATTTCAGGAAATATTGACGTTGAAAAATCCGATATTCTATTAACTTCCGGTTCTAATGATCCAAAAATCAATAAATTACTTGATTTTTCAGTTGAATTATTCCGCGATAATTCAGAAAAATCAGGAAAATTAATGGAAAAATTGAAAATTCATGCCATTTTGTTTCTGAATATTCATGTTCCATTGAAACTTCAATTTAGTTGTGAAATTTCCATCTCACTCCCACTGAAAACTCGTGAATTTCCTCAAATTGTACGTAAAACATGAATTAACATAACTTAGTAAATTGAGTGAGATATTTTCAACAACTGGGGAATATTATAAACATTATCTATGAAAAATATGGGGACAATTGTAAGAAAAACCTGTTTTCATGGGATGTAACTTAAAATGAGAAGCTTGGGAGACATTCAAATACATAAAATTGCAGACGTAATATTCCGAAAAAATTGAAAATTCATGTTATTTGATTCTGAATATTCATGTGCCATTGAAAATTCAATCAAGTTATGAAATTTCCGTCTTACTCCCACTGAAAACTCATGAATTTCCTGGAATTCTACCCAAAACTAGAATTTTCATAACCATTTTTCCCCTAAATTCGATTCAATGTCACTTTCATGAGAATTACTATCATATTTTCCATGAAATTTCTAAAATAAAACCATTATATCTATCGATAACTGAAATTTCACATTTCGTAGAAAATTTTGTATTCAACTATTCAAATGAAACCTTTTACCTGAACAATTACGTAATTCCTCCGGGACCTCAGTTTCGGTTTTTCACCGGCTATTTACCTTCCCCNTTTCCCTCCCCCCCCCCCCCCTTAACATCAGATTTTCCAATCAATCCCTGACCTCAGTCTCACAGTCATCATTTGGTCGTAATCTCAAGCAAAAAGACTCACCTTTTCCCCAAAAAAAGCCTAGAAATCGACATCCCCTAAAATTTCAAACATGCACCCACGATAATCGTCTCACCTCGTCTCTCCATATTCCACTCACCTACCGAGCGCCAGCCCTCCCCCACTATCTCACCTTCCACCCTCGCACTGCCCTCCCGCCACGTCTGGTTCAGTTATCATGATCGATATCCGGACGGGGGCAACTTCGTTGAGTGACGTATTGTTCCCTCGGCCATCGTTTACGCTCCCCAGCGGTCTTCCTCTCATTTTTCCGCCACAATGCCGTTGTCCACGTCAATGTCCCCAGCATCATAACCATAACAAAATATTCCTCATCCATCTCCAGTAGCGCCTAACATCCACCAATTTTTGCTCTCCCCTTCCAACAGTGAAAACTCTAATCCCGGTTCGTCCACTGAAAATTCTTATAGGGGGAGACTACAGTGAGTTTTGAAAATCGCGGGCTATTGAAGTGAGATTTTTCGTAATTTGAAGATCGATTATATATGTCTAAAAATGAATCATTAGTGCAAAAAAAATAATTGTTTATTTTTCGTTTGCCCCGTAGACGCTTAAAATATTTGAAATAGTCCAGGGAGTCTATTTTCGAGGCGGTGAGTGGTTGAGCGTATACGTTCGACTCGTACGATTACACACGGATCTCCATATGAGATCGTACGAGTCAAACCGTATAGGGGAGGGTGTGCCTGTACCGCTCAGCGGGTAATACCGCTCACCCGATTTTCTCCACAACCATCAACTTGAAAATTTCTTTCTGTTCCTGATCATGAAGAATTTGATGATAGGATGTGATTGTCGGAAAAATTTCACTTTATTTACCACTTTAAATATGAAAAAACACGTAACGAAGTTTTGAGGTCTTTACACGGAGAGAAATGTACGAGAAAAATTACCGTGCCCGCACAGTAAAGTTGGTTCAGATGGTCTTTCCAGGCCAAATGTACCGCAAAGAGTAGGAAAAAGTACTGTTGCACGAGTCATTTTTCGGATAAATGTGGGGAAAAATTCTTGTGCAGCACGGTAAAATCGAAGCGACAGTGAATTTTTACGAGAAATACGAGAAAAATTATGACACTGACTGGCAAATTTTTCCGGTGCTCTACCAGAATCCTAGGACCCGATCGCGCATTCGTAAGATTTCGGTACTCTTCGTCCCCCCTCCGCAACCACGAACATCGACTCAACGTGACCAGATGATTTATTCCGTCGCCTCCTCTAGCCTCCTCTCTCACATATCTCCTTACTGAAACCCCAGGTTAATGTTTTTCATAATATCAATTCAGTGAAATATTAATTAGTGTTGTGATAAAACGGTTAAGAAATAAAATAAGTGCCCTTTATTTTCGCTTCATGAGGTGTATAACGCTGTAGATATACATTGGCCTGTCAAACGTTCCACATACGTTTGCCGCGCATTCCGCTTTTAATATGGGAGAGAGGATATGGAGGAGAGGTTAAAATAAAATTAATAGGATGATATGCTGAATGACAATGTTTACTCATTTTTAACTATTGAATGAAATTTATCATGTAATAGAAAACAGTCAGGGATCAAGCTTTTATTGTGCGTTACCGGAATTTTTACTATGCAGCACCGGAATTTTTCTGGTGCTAGACAATTGAACCCACTTTACCAGACGGCACGGTAATTTTTGCCTGAATTTCGCCTGAAAAATTCTGGAATTTTTTTCTCCGTGTACAGTGCAAAATTTGTGGACTTTTAATTAAGGTTTTTGATAGTTTCAAACGCTGAATTCTCATATTAAACTGTGGTTATTCGATTCGTGGTACTTTCACGCGTAATTTGAGACCAATTCGAACTCAAAACTCCACTCATGTCAATAATTATCAACAATTTTGTTGACGCCGAGCGGAGCCGGTAATACCGCTCATAGGATCGGCCACGTAGTTGCTCGACAGCACTCGAGTACAGGTTAGGTTGCGGCGCGAGCGATACACGCAAAACTCTATCAGCGGCATTGGAATCGTGCCGAGCGGTATTACCCAACGGCGGGTAGTACCGCTCAATAGGCTCTCTCTTTTATTTTCAATCAATTTTGTGGATTCTAAGGAGAATTAGAATTAGGCGTCTACACTTCGAGAATAACGAGTTCAATAGTTAAAGAAGTCTCACAAATACGTTTTTTATACTCAAGTTGAAATATAAAATATAAAACTAGCATTTCAGAAAAAAATCTCTGTAGCTCAAAAATTGGAGATCCTGGACTATTTTCAATACTTCAAGCATCTGCGGGGCAAACGAGTAATAAATGATTAATTTTTTGCACTAATTATTCGTTTTCAGACAGATATAATCGATCTTCTCACTCCAATACCTTGTTACAAACTTTCTTCGTAATTTTCCGTGTCAAATTCCGGAAATTGTTATCATATTTAATTACTACTGAAATTTCAGGAAATCTTCTCATTGAAAAAAAAATATTCCATTGATTTTCTGTTCAAATGATGTGAAAATCAATAAAATACTTGATTTTTCAATTGAATTAGTCTGTGAAAATTCCGGAAAAGTGGAAAATTCTGGGAAAAATTGAAGATTCATGCCATTTTGTTTCTGAATATTTATGTTCCACTGAAAATTCATGAATTTCCTTGAATCCTACCTCCCACGTACGAAATGCCAGTGTTGGAGAAACGGGCCAAGCCTGGCACAAGCCTGGGCTTGCCAAGCCTGGGCGCCCAGGCTTGGACCGAGGTTCGGCCATCCCTGGGGACCAGGGCTTGAGTCTCGGGAGAAGGGCGGGTAACCGAGCCTTGGTTGACAGATCTGGCCCAGCCTTGGCCGGACACTGGCATGCCGGAGCTCGATAACCAAGCCTCAGCCAGCGGTGGCCCGGAGCTTGGTCATTGGGCTCCAGCCGTTGGTGTAACTGTAAGGGTTAAGTCGTAAGGGTGAGATGATGAGAATGGAATCATAGGGGTGGAATCATAAGGGTAAAATCTGAAGAGTAAAATTGTAAGGGTCAAATCGCAATAATGGAAAGGGGCGAAAAAATCATAAGACTGACATTCTGAGGGTTGAATGGTAAGGGTGGAAACTTGAGGGTAAAATATTAAGGGTGTAATCGTAAAAAAATGGTGACATTGTAGGTGTTGAAGTCACATGTTACTCGCTAATTATTACGAAAAGAAGAAGAATGGTCATTCAACAGTAATCCTAATTGTTATAATTATTATTGTAATTAATAATAATAATTATTATTATTCATTATTGAATTAATTTACCGATTAAACTGTAGTTGAATCACTTAATATTTCTATCAACTGAATGATAAAACATTCAAGTCGAAAAAAACCGAGATGGAATTAATATGGAAGATTTGAAGTAGAGGTTTTACGAATTGCGCGGTAGACTAGTGGTTAAGGCGTCGGATTAGTAGTCGTGAGGTCGTGGGTTCGAGCCCACGTTAGGGGGTAATATTTTAAGTTAACAAAATCGGTTTTTCGGCGATGATTGCGTTAGGGTTTGGTAGGTAGGGCACAATCAATACTAAAAATCATCCTAAAAAATGTTAATTATTTTGTTTTTGTTATTATTGATAATTGCCATGAACAGTTTGGCAGCCAGTGCGGCACCAGTCGCATGCCGGTATTGATTTTTTTTCCTCGTTGAACCTATTACGAATGCTGAGGAGTAATATTACATTACTTGTATTTCAATCACCCATATTATCATATTCATGTAATTAAGTAATGTTTAATTGAGCCTGGCCAACGACTGGCAATCAACGCTGGGCCGAGATGGGCGCCCAGACCTGGCCCGATGTTATCATTCCAGGTTTCAACCGAGTCCGGCGCGGTCCCGGTTGAGGAACGGGTCCCGAAGTTCGGCAGGCCGGCCACCGGGCTTGGGCCAAGCTCGGCCCATTCGTTTTTTCGTACGTGGGCTAAACCTTGAAATTTCATAACCATAATTTCTATAAAATTTCAAAAAAAATTTAAGCCCGTATCCCGCGAATTTAAAAACTCAGTAGTCTCTCCTCAAAGTAATTATCCCGTTTTTCGAAAAATAAACGAATGTACAAACTCATTGTCAGTGATGGGAATTCGTCTGACTCGTGGTGCGTTACCATTCGTCTGACTCGTGGTGCATTACCAGTTTCGAGCATGTGTATCGCCGCCAGTCATATCCTCCTGTCTGCATGATGTACACGTTTTATCGGCAAACAGACTTCGCTCTCCTCCTCCTCCTTTGATCCATTCCTACATAAGTCTGTTTGCTCTCCCCTCGCTCCTCGTATTTTCTTCTCCCACCGACAGCGCGATATCAAGGCAATGAGGAGACATTTGAGAAATAAAACGAGAGAGAGAACAAAGGAAGAAAAAATGTTGAATGAGGATGGAGAAGAAGCTTTTCACAAGTTTTTCCCTGGATTTTTTCCCTCCAACAGTCTCTTCAGTCCCTGCGCAGCCCTGGATTTTTTTTTATTGGCTCGAGTGGTGCCCTGGCGAGAGAGTTTTTCCATTGGAAATTGTACGTCTCTCTCCACTGAGAGGAGGAAAAATCCCAAGTCCTTCAACAAGAATTCAGAAAAATCCCTTGTCTCGAGTGCTTTCGTCAATGAATATTATTACTCCAAACCATATCAAACTTTTTTTTGTTCTATATTCAGCCGACATCGGATCTCAACGGTTTTTTCTTCATTTCATTTTTGAAAGAATAATGAAGCAAATGAAGTAGAGACATCCGCTGGAGATATAGAATACCACAGGACACTAACCAGTTTCCAAGTTAATTGGCAAAAAATTGAAGCGGAGAAACAGTGGAATATCGTTCGAGGGGGGAGGTGGACTGGGACTCGAGGCGTTTCCGGAATTATTCATTTTCCAACGACTCGCTCCCGGGAATATCGAAGCTAATTAAGGGACGCGACGCGTACACTTGTGTGCGAACAGTTTTGTGGTACTCGGAGATGGAGACTTGAGGAGTTGAGTTTCCACCATTCACCTAAACTCCGATTTGCATCGGCTGTGTGAGGCATCAGAGAGTAATAAGGAATGATTGGCAGTTGAAGAGGCACACAGCTGGATTGTTTAATTGGTGATGAAAAGTTTGCCAATGAGTTAACGAGTTAACGAAAGTTTACTTCCATTTGTGTTCTGTTTCAAAACGGATTTTTTTTTCGCATCCGAGGGGAACTTTTGGAATTGTCCAAATTTAAGTTTTGGATTTTTTGGGATATATAGACCTATAAGTATGATTCAAAAAGTCCGAAAATGCAAAGAGAAAAATTATTTTTGCCAAATATCCATTTACTCGTTAGAAGTATTCATTTTTTTAATAGCGTAATTCTTCAGGCAATTCTCATTAGGTTTCAATTATGACAATTAGATTGCTCTAGAAGATGATTATATTAGTTATAACTTTGAGTAAACTCCCTTAATAATTGTAAACATTGAAAAATTAATCAAAATTCTTCCCTCAAGAAAATAAGAAATTTAGAAAAATGAATAATCATTGGAGGAGTTCATCCAAGGTCTTGTGCAACAAGTCACCCTCTAGAGCAACATGATTGTCATAATTGAAACCTAATCAGGCTCGCCTGGAAATGACTCGATTGGAGAAACACAATTTTGAAAAATCAAATGCTTCTCTCAAGTAAATGAATAAGTTTTTCTTCAATTGTTCGTCAATGAATAGATACAATTGAATCTTTTTTTTTCAAATGTAGGTATTGTTGAGCTCTATCGATCGCCACTAATTAAAATTTACTTCATCGACTGGTTTTTTAAATTTCCGAATTTTTTGGAAAATCGACTGGCCCACAATAACTAAAGAAAATGTTCTGAATTGATTGGATGATGGTTTAAAAAATTGTTTGGATATCCGTTTGACCGAGTTCGAAGATAAAGGCGATAGCAATAATCGTTATTTTGATTTATTTGAAAATTTGCAAAAATTTTGTATTTTTTGAAAATCAGAATTCCGGGGATATCTTTGCATATCATGCTTCAAATGAATTTAATCATGAGTACGATAACTATATTGGTTGATTTGATTTTTATGATGATTGTTGAAAATTTCGAATTTTTCATGAATTTCCCTGAAAGTGAGCTTTCTGATGGTTTCTTCAAATGTGATGTTTCAAATTCACTCAAGTATGTGTAAATAAAATTTTTCTATTAACATTTTATCGAAAGGCTGAGGTGAGAGATAGTACCGTAAAAAAGACGATCTGTTGTATAGAGGAAAGGGATTATAAGAATAATGGTGATGATAACATTCAACTAAGTTGAAAATCTGACAAAATTGGTTAAAAAGAAATCTTGATGATAGAAGGAAATGATAGAAGGAAATTATTTGCAAAGTACCCATCCGAAAGCATATTGCTAATTTAATAGCAATAATAAAAAATTATTTTTTACAATAATATTCAACTAAATAATTCTGTAGGTACCACGCTGAAGGCCTTCAGGCGATGGCCAGTCGCAAGTTCTGTGCGAAAAGTTACGTTAAAAATGAATTTTAAAAAATCCTCGGGAATTTTTGAATTTTGCAGTCACAAATTGTGGAAATGGGAAAAATTCGAGATTCGTAATAGAAATAGCGTAAACTCGTTGATCACTCACCCATAGACGAGTTATCTTTTGATATTGCGATTCAAGATGAATTTAAATTCGCAACAGATGCACCCGAGCGATGCGAATTTTCCAGGATATTCTGCCCACCTCGTTGTCGACTTTCACAATCAGCCCCATACGTGCACCATACATAATCGTGTTTCATGGGGTCTGCATATTTTTCTTCCCATTCTCCCATTTCCTCTGGTGCAAGGGAGACAAGGGAGGGAGGAGTGGAAAATGTGTTCGCATGCGGTTCGCGAAAGTTGGTGAATAAAGTTTTACCTCGTCGCAAAAAAAATTCGCGTATACGACATTGCGGGCGTTTTTAAATTCGGCTCATTTTTTGGGGCGAAGTAGTTTCGCCCTGATACGCATAGTTTAATTCAAACGTAAAGTTGGCTGGTACGTTTGTGGACTGCGGAGTAGGGAACAGTCGAGGTCATAACGTGATGGGTATTTTCTAAAAATTTCATTCGTGATCAAATACTAATTTTTAACGGGGCGAGTTTCAATTGAGTTTCAGAAGCAACTGTTTGAATATCAGTTGAAGTAGTTCAACTCGCCCAGTCTCTCAACTGGATGCTAACAATGTGGAAAAATGAATAGATATTTTTGCACAGTGATAACAAAAAATTTCATTTTCTGGAGATATATCTCTGATTTTCGAGAATTCATCTTTTATGTTTTGAGATACATGAGACTGACTAGAATTCCATGAACTCATGGAAAATAGGCTTCTTAATTATTAAGAATGTTTACCCTATCAAGTGGACAATTCAATTGAAAAGAAAACTAAAATTGACTAAATAAATCAGTCATGTTACAAATTATTTTTCTCATCAAATTAGCAGTGTTATGGCATACTTTCCCGGTCTCAAAAAAAATAATTAAAGAAAATGCTCATAGATAATGGAGGACTTGTGACTGCAGTGATAACAGTCGAATTTTGATCGGGCAACATCGCACGTTTCGGCTAGTAGTGGGGTTGTAACAGCGAGATGAATGTTTGTGTGTGTTATACGTTTCCATATGCTTCTAGCACTGAATTATCGTCACCGACTTTGCCGACCTCGATCACCTGTTGTGTGGTGTTATCGCGTTGCTCGACTCGTAATGGCGGTCAAATTTTTTTTAGAGGAATTCGAAAATCAATCGAAGATATCACGCCTATACGGTCCGGTCCCCTACTTGTTCTCACCGGCGATAGATTCTCCATAGTCTAAAGTAAATTGCTTGTGGTTTTTTTCAATATCTTGAGTGTCTAACCCATGCAACATCTCGATCAAAGTTCGCACGGTCACGTTTCTTCCCGAAGCGTAATGTTACAAGAAGTGATTTTCAGACATTAATTTCTCACTAGGATGATCCGATGGAAGGATTAAGATTATTACTAAAGTGTGGCTCAAGTATGAACCTGGCATATGAGACAATATAAAATAATGGTGAATAAGGTGGGTTTTGGCTAAAGATCCTTAATGCGATTCGTTCACAATTAACAAATGGTGTTTAATAGTTGAGAAACATCGTTAATAGCAACTAAATGCGTCTCTCATCTGAGTTTTCAAGAAATATCTCCGAATCTATGGGACATACGACAATTTTTATACTGACCTTTTTTGTAGAGCGAATTGTGACCTACAAAAAAAGTTATAACAAAAATTTTGCCATCTGCCTTGGATTCAGAGATTTTCATTAAAAACTGATCAATAGTCAAAATCGATTTGAATCGTTTTACCGTGAATTATTCTCCGCATTAACAGTTTTTATTATTGAAAGTTTGGGCTGAAATCCCTTGGATTCATTATCGAAATGATACTGAATCTGTGTGGCGGCTGTTCTAAATAAATGGAAAATCCGATGATTTATTACTGAATGAAAATTAATAGTTCACGGAGAGAAAAGATTTGTTCTGGCGAAAAATTATATGTTCCCCTAAAGAGATCTTTTGAAATTCCTCGCAATTTCAGTGGTAATTAAACTCGATAAAAATTCCCGAAAATTGCACGCGAAATTTCCGACAAAATTTTTCAACAGTACAAAGAATGACTTTGACGAAATATTTTACGAATTTTCGTCTGACATATTCTTCCTGTGCATACGAAAAGATGTATAAATTTCAGAATAATCGGGGAGTGAAAAAAAAATTATGCATCTAAATCATACACAGATGGAGAGATACGAGGGCCCATGGGATATTGAATTTTACGAGTTTGGGAGACTAATAAATTCGTGTGCTTCATTCTTGTTGTCTCGCGCTCCTCTGTTCCCCAACTTTTTCACATCTAGGAAAAAAAAAGTCCTGGCAAAATGAATAAAACGGGTAAAACGAGAAGACAGAGGGTACAGCCGCGGGTCGAAGTGCAGTAGAGGAGGTTGTGGTGACGCCGTTTTTCTCATCCCTCCATATAGAAGTCGACGTCGTTAAACTCTTCCATAACTTTGCTCGCAATCTCGCGTTGTCATTTTCCGAGAAGATAACTGAAAAAAAATAAAACCTTATCCTTCATGAAATTTTACTCTGTTCCATGGCATACTACATTCATGAGTATCATCGTTTCCCAGGAGCTCTCGATAGACGTTTGACTCGTGTGAAAAATCCAAGAGCCAGGCTGAATTTTCGCTGAAAAATTCGGAGGATAAATTTGAGTGATTTTCTAGGGGCTTTCAGCACTTACACCCAAAAAAAGTACTTCTCACCAGTACCGACCGGTACTTGGGGGAAGTTCACTTTTGAAAATTTCTAAAAATACTCATTCAAAGTACATTTTGTGTTCTTGGGTGGAGTACCACATCTGCTGATCGAGTAGAAATGGTACTGGGAGGAAGTAGATTCACTACTTTCTGCCAGTACTTTTAGTACTTTTCACAAGTACCAAAGGTACTAGTGAAAAGTAATTTTTCAACTTTTCTCAAGTACCTTTAGGACTTAATTTCAGTACTTCCAATTGATTACTTTATTGAGAAAAGACAATATTATTACCGGATAGAATAGGCTTTCTTGCGCATTTATGTAAATAGAAATGTTCAGCAGAAGATATTTTGTAGGAAGTTATTAACAAAAATAACTGTACCATATGAAGACAAGAGCGATTTTCCACTTGTTATATGATATATTTATTTCGGTAGTAATTCGTCATATTTTGCCCAAATTTACTGCAGATTTAGGGGAGGGTGTGCCTGTACCGCCCACCTAAGGGGAAATGCCAGTTTTATATTTTATATTTCAACTTGAGTATAAAAAACGTATTTGTGAGACTTCTTTAACTATTGAACTCGTTATTCTTGAAGTGTAGACTCCTAATTCTCCTTAGAATCCACAAAATTGATTGAAAATGAAAGAGAGAGCCTATTGAGCGGTACTACCCGCCGTCGGGTAATACCGCTCGGCACGATTCCAATGCCACTCATAGGGTTTTGCGTGTATCGCTCGCGCCGCAACCTAACTTGTACTCGAGTGCTGTCAAGCAACTACGTGGCCGATCCTATGAGCGGTATTACCGGCTCCGCTCGGCGTCAACAAAATTGTTGATAATTATTGACATGAGTGGAGTTTTGAGTTCGAATTGGTCTCAAAGTACGCGTGAAAGTACTACGAATCGAATAACCACAGTTTAATATGAGAATTCAGCGTTTGAAAAGCGTTTAAAGACCTCAAAACTTCGTTACGTGTTTTTTCATATTTAAAGTGGTAAATAAAGTGAAATTTTTCCGACAATCACATCCTATCATCAAATTCTTCATGATCAGGAACAGAACGAAATTTTCAAGTTGATGGTTGTGGAGACAATCGGGTGAGCGGTATTACCCGCTGAGCGGTACAGCACACCCTCCCCTACCTCTTAAAAGAGAAATTTTCAATCTAGAATCTCTTTCAAAGAGAATCACGAACTGAAGACTTCAACCAGCATTGAAACTAAATTGCGAGAATATTCGGTAGAAGTGACTTCGTACTAAACTTCAGGAGAACTTCGGAATAAACTTGCGGTAATCGTCGATAACTCTGAATTTGCTGAGTCCAATGTGGGAAACTTTCAATCATCTTCAAGTGCTCTGTCTGCTCTGGTATGAGGTGGAATTGGTTCAATTTGTATCGTTAGTTCGGGAGATATTGCATTCTTTTTTTCGCGCTCCTGTTCATCAAGTTGGTGAGAATTCAACGCACGGAAAGACGGTGAATGACAGGATTGGGTTGGTGATTGCTTTTTGGCCTGAATGTTCTACAGTTAAATGTTTTTGGTGTACTCTCGGGAAATTTCTGTTTAAATTACAGTTCACTAGCGAAGTGGTAACAGGGTTTACGTCGAATTATCTCTCGGTTGAGTTTTTAAGGAATATGTCCCAATCCAAGGGAGATGGCGAAATTTTCATAATTACATTTGTTGTAGCACTCAATCGGCTCCACAAAAAAGGTTATAACGAAAATTTTGTTTGGGATAAAATCTCCCTTAAATTCCGAACTATTAATTGAAAACTGTGCAAACCTTATCCCGATCGTTGATACGCAGGAAAACATGAGGGAAATGTTCGATTAATTTTGAAGGTCGAGTGGTATTCGATGGATTATTTTTGGTAATCGGCTCCTTCCCAAACCGACTCATTATAACTTTCTTCATGACTTTCTTTCACTCCACGTGATAATATTTGACAGTAACTTGGCTAGAGAAACAATTGCACAGTTAGAGGAAAATTATCAAAAGCTAGGGGGAAATAACTGCTATAATTTTAATTGGGAAGTATTTCATGTTATTGAATACTGAAGTCTGATTGTCCCAGAGAAGGCCAAATCCGATTACCAAAAATAATCAGTTGAATACCGTGTTGACTATATAAAATAACAATCGGTCGAATAGTGGAATTCTATTGACTGAAATTTGGATGAGAAGAATTCGCGACTGAAATTTCCGTGTCAAATTCCGGAAATTTTTATCGTGCCCAAGTTCCACTGAAAATTCTGGAAATTTTATCATTGAAAAATCAAACATTCCATTGATTTTCTGTTCAAATGATCTGGAAATAAATAAAATACTTCATTTTTCAGTTAAATTATTCTGTGAAAATTCCGAAAAATCATTAAAATTCAGGGAAGAATTGAAAATTCATGTCATTTTGTTTCTGAATGTTCATGTTTCACTGAGAATTCGATCAAGTTGTGAAATTTCCACCTCACTGCCACTGAAAACTCTTGAATTTTCGTGAATTCTACTTAAACCTTGAAATTTCATAACCATTTTTTCCCTACACTCGATTCAAACTCACTCTCATTAGATTTACGATGCTATCTTCCATGAAATTTGCAAAAATTTCTAACAGTGTTTAGTAAAATTTGGCGCAATTTTCTAGATGATTTTTACTTAACATTGGTTTCCCTGTGAAAGACTTTAGAAATTTGATATACAACTATATTATTACTTTTATTATTTGTTTATTACTTTTGAGTTGTTTCCTCTTAGCAAGGGGGAAGGGGGGGCAGAGGATTACAGAGATAGAAATATATATAAAGTTTATAAGTAAGAAACGACTTTCAAGTCTAAAACATCATTTAGCGCACTGAGAGAAAAATCTGAAGTTCGATTTACAATAAGAAAATACTTAAGGCATTTCGGTGAACGATACGATTTTTTTTTGTATGCGACACATAACATTATAGTAACTTCACAAGCGTAATTTTTGCAAATCAAAATGCAGTTAAACTAACCAAAGTTCAAAAGTAACCACGACAATTCTATCGTGAGCAGAACTATAAAATAATTGCAATGACTACATTCCATTGTAGTCATTACTTCTCCGGCCATAGTTACCGTAACCCATGAAAAATTGTTAAGGACTTTTTGACTATAATTCGATGGTGATGGAATATAGTCAGAAGAATTATATTTTTCTCTCAGTGCGAGTATTTAATTAGAAGCCTTAGGTTCCACTTAGGTATAGAATGTGATTTACAGGAATGATAAAAAATATACTAATAATATGATAATAAAATCATGAGATTTACATCAGAAAAAAGCAATTTCCAACAGTGTATAATAAAATGTGCTGCAATTTTCTAAATGATTTTAATCCAACATTTCTCTCCCTGTGAAAGAATTCAGAAATTTTAAATGCAACTATATCTGCTGGGTCACGGTGAGACGTTAATTCGTATGAACTTCAGGCATACCCAAACCAACTTTTTCCCATTTACCACAACCTCTGATACTTGAATTCCCCCTAAACTTCTCTCGACCCTCGCATACTCATCTGTTAAACATCGAACCCAGCTCGAAAATGACGCCCCAAACTTCCCCATCGCTCCCCCTCCCTACATGAATGCATCGTCAAGAGACAGAATACAGAGTGACAACAGATGAGATACCCAGCTAGCTCGACATCCCTCAACGAGTGGTTATTGCATCATTGCATGCACCAACAATAATAATTACAACCCCCAGACACGGAAGCCCGTTGTACGCAGGTCCACCTCAACCATCCGCTCAGAGTCCATTCATATCACATTTCAGCCACAATAATAAATACGCAGTAACCCGACACTCATAAGCGCCTACTTTCGTTGGTAACTCCATTTTATACAGTACCATATTGTGTGGCAAACACACGACTGTCGGGAGTTAAGATCACTCCGACACCGTTGATACAGTACCATTTCGCTTATACGATCAGAGAACTCGGTGAAACATAAAACGTTGAAAACCGTAAAATTCCCAGAGCACATCACGTCGCGCCCGTCCCCCCCCCCTTGCGCCGCCCGCTGCACCGCACCACCAGTGCGATACACAATTTCAAGTGCAGTACTTTCACATTGTTTTCGTGGACAAAGCTCAACTTTTTAAATGAAAATTTTCCCTCAATATTGAAGCCAACCAACTTTTCCCCGAGAAAGTGGAGCAGAACAGCTATCGATCGCTGAATAGGGTGAAAAAATATGTCTCTTGAATAAAATATTACGCTCTGAAGTGGGAAATCAAGCCCGGTTTGAGGCGTATTTATAAGTAATTGAAATAGCCCACTAGTCCAAATTATGAAAAATCAATACACATCTCTTTTAAAATTCCTAGGTATTAGGTTTAATCTATCAATAAGTGGACGATTCAGTTGAAAAGAAAAATAAAATTGACTAAAAAAATCATTCATGTTACAAATTATTTATCTCATCAAATTAGAAGTATTATGCCATACTTTTCCGGTCTCAAAAACAATAATTGAAGAAAATGTTCGTAAATAATGGAGGACTTGTGACTGCAGTGGTAACAGTCGAATTTTGATCGGGCAACATCGCACGCTTCGGCTAGTAGTGGGGTTGTAACAGTGAGATGAATGTTTGTGTGTGTTAGACGGGTCCGTATGCTTCCAGCACTGAATTATCGTCACCGACTTTACCGACTTCGATCAGCTGTTGTGTGGTGTTGTCACGTTGCTCGACTCGTAATGGCGGTCAAATTTTTTTTAGAGGAATTCGAAAATCAATCGAAGATGTCACGCCTATATGGCCCGGTCCCCTACTTGTTCTCGCCGGCGATAGATTCTCCGTATTCTAAAGTAAATGGCTTGTGGTTTTTTTTTCAATATCTTGAGTGTCTAACCCATGCAACATCTCGATCAAAGTTCACACGGTCATGTTTCTCCCTAAGCGTATCGTTACAAGAAGTGATTTTCAGAAATTAATTTCTCACTAGGATGCCTCGATGGAAGGATTAAGATTATTACTAATGTGTAATTCAAATATGAACCTGACATATGAGACAATATCAAAATTACGGGGAATAATGTGGGTTTTGGCTAAACATTCTTAATATAGCCATAAGTATGGTTAAAGATACCTGTAGTTATAAATATTTATACATAACTATCACTAGAATTATTTCTATAGCTGGAAGTATAGCTATACCCACGGAACTTCAAATGTTAAAAAAGGAAAATATTCTGAACTAAGAAAACAAACAATCAGTATAAATATAGAAATCATTTTTTTTTGGCAATATAATAACAACAATTTCTACAAACAATTATTCTTTTGGTAATTTTCAACTAACGGATTCGTTGGCCCAAACAAGATTTGTTTGAGAACTTGTTCATTTTTCTGTTAGTGTTGACTTACTACATTTCACTCCGCGATCACCTTTCGTACAATAAAATTTGTCACGATTTCCAGGTAATTTTTATCCGACTTTTCTCTCCCAAAAATGTCAGCCAAAAATTTTGAACCTCAAATCATCCAGATATTTTTTGCCATCTACACCATCTCAAATTCTAATGGCTTTCGAACACTTACTTTTTGCAGTGTCTGAAGTCCCCTCATGTCTCTCTCCCCCCAACACGTTAACTTATCCCTAGACCCAGCAACAACTCCAATTACACACCGCGTTTTTCCACTCGAAATTATCTCTCGACATTTCTCGCCTCTCAACTTCCGAAATTCCTGATTATATCATTCAACGGAGCATGAAATTAAATGCTCCCCACATCTATTTTTATGCCCTCCCGCAGTGATTTTAATTTCATTCGAAAACTTTTTATTTTCTCAAAATTTCTCATTTCCTCTCATATATCCTCCACTTCATCTCCTCATCTTTCTCCTCTCCTGCACGTTTTTATAACTCCTTTCTCACCCTCTCGTTGCTCTCCCCATCCCACCCCTAAAACTGTACCTGGCAGACTCTCACGTATCTCAAATAGCTGCAACGATCGCGGAGTCTTCGCAGCCTCCCTCCCACCCCCCAGTCCTCCTTTACTCTTCCAACTGAATCACACCGGTACTTCAGACATGAAGAGAGGAGGATGGGAGATTTTCGTTTCGATTTAGCGTGAGTTTCGTATGCAGTGGGCCACGGAGTCCTCGACGCTATTGCCGGCTCGATCCAGTGAAGCTTTCGCCCCCTCTTCTGACGCTGTACGTCAGCCGGCGTACGCCTTTCATGAAATTTTCATTTCCCTTTGCACCCGAGTGGGGTTGAACATACTAAATTACCCAGATGAAGTTAATGAGATCTGCAATGCTCCTCTGGATAAATGGACACTGTGGGGTTACGTGAGGTTTTCCTCACGGAGTATGGATATGTCGTCGATTCGATGGTTTCTATTCATGGTTTTATGAATTAGTCTGCACTGATAAAAATTTGTGTCTGAAATTTTCGCTGCACTTTTTGGAAATTTTTATCACATTTAATTACCACTTAAATTTCTGTGGGAAAATCAAAGAGAACTGTAAATTTGAGTTCCATTTTTTACTGAAAATGAACATGGAGAGAAATTTTTTAGAAAAATTCTGGGGCTAGCACGGGAAAAGAGGCGCAAAGTGACGGCCAGGAAAAAATTCCAGTGCCGGCACTAGAAATTTTATTGGGGAAAACGAGAATTTTTCCCCTATTTCTGTGGAAATTTCACAGAAATCCCCTGAAATTTTACCAGAAATACCAAGAAATTTTACCTTAACAGCACTAGATTTTTTCACAGCCGGTGGATTGGGTTTTTTTTTAGTACTCGTACTAGAATTTTTCTAGAAAATTTCTCTCCATGAATACAAAACCAGAAAATTTCGGTAAATATATTCTTGAATTTTCAGGGCAGTGACACGGAGTGTGATTTAGGAGGGAGAAAATCGTGAAATTGCAGATTTCACTGAAAATTCAATGTAATTTGGCACTGAAGATTCATATTTGAGAATTCCAATTCTGGAATTTTACTGAATTTTCAGTTAAACCTGAAATTTTCCAGATTTTTTCCCCCTAAATCGCATTCAGTGTTACACGGAGAGAAATGTACGAGAAAAATTACCGTGCCCGCACAGTAAAGTTGGTTCAGATGGTCTTTCCAGGCCAAATGTACCGCAAAGAGTAGGAAAAAGTACTGTTGCACGAGTCATTTTTCGGATAAATGTGGGGAAAAATTCTTGTGCAGCACGGTAAAATCGAAGCGACAGTGAATTTTTACGAGAAATACGAGAAAAATTATGACACTGACTGGCAAATTTTTCCGGTGCTCTACCAGAATCCTAGGATCCGATCGCGCATTCGTAAGTTTTCGGTACTCTTCGTCCCCCCTCCGCAACCACGAACATCGACTCAACGTGACCAGATGATTTATTCCGTCGCCTCCTCTAGCCTCCTCTCTCACATATCTCCTTACTGAAACCCCAGGTTAATGTTTTTCATAATATCAATTCAGTGAAATATTAATTAGTGTTGTGATAAAACGGTTAAGAAATAAAATAAGTGCCCTTTATTTTCGCTTCATGAGGTGTATAACGCTGTAGATATACATTGGCCTGTCAAACGTTCCACATACGTTTGCCGCGCATTCCGCTTTTAATATGGGAGAGAGGATATGGAGGAGAGGTTAAAATAAAATTAATAGGATGATATGCTGAATGACAATGTTTACTCATTTTTAACTATTGAATGAAATTTATCATGTAATAGAAAACAGTCAGGGATCAAGCTTTTATTGTGCGTTACCGGAATTTTTACTATGCAGCACCGGAATTTTTCTGGTGCTAGACAATTGAACCCACTTTACCAGACGGCACGGTAATTTTTGCCTGAATTTCGCCTGAAAAATTCTGGAATTTTTTTCTCCGTGTACTGTCCTAAATATTAGTAGTTAACTGTTCACAAAATTTCATTTTTTTTCTACCAGTGTGGAATGTTAGACAATTACTTCCGAAATTTCAAGTGAAAAATCATGAAATTTTTGGCAGTAACTGATCAACATGAAATTTTCGAATATGTTGTTATTGAAAAATCAGTCAATTCCTAGGATAGTCAGTAGATTTGAGATTTTCGGGTGCAGGTCCATGTTTAAACTAGTGGGAAATTGCTCTTATATTGCATTTAGTATATTTTTTTTTGTTAATAAATTAGCAATATGTTCCCGAATGGTTATTTTGCACATCATTTCCTTCTATCAAGTTTAATTCATTATTCATTTCATTCTATTGAATTGACTAAGATTATTTTTTAACTAATTTTGTCAGACTTTCAACTCAGTTGAATGTTATCATCATCATTATTCTTATTATCCCTTCTTCTATACAACCGATTGTCTTTTTTACAGTTCGATCTCTCCCCTCAGCCCTTCGATAAAATATTAAATATACTTGAATGAATTTGAAATATCACATTTCGAGAATCCATCAGAAAGCTCACTTTCAGGAAAATTCATGAAAAATTCAAAATTTTCAACAATCATCATAAAAGTCAAATCAACCAATATAGCTATTGTAATTATCTTTTACCTTCGACTCAATGGCATTAAAACAAACATTTTAGGCTATGATTAAATTAATTTGAAGCATGATATTTAAAGATATCCCCGCAATTCTGATTTTCAAAAAGTACAAAATTTTTAGAAATTTTCAAATAAATCAAAATAACGATTATTGCTATCGCCTTCATCCTCGAACTCGGTCAAGAGGACATCCAAACTAATTTTTTAAGACATCATTCAATCCATTCGGAACATTTTCTTTAGTCATCGTGGGACAACCAATTTAAAAAAAATGGAAAATGAAAAAATATAATCGATTCATTGAATTTTAATTAATGGCGATTGATAGAGCTCAACAATACCCACATGTGAAAAAAAGATTTGATTTCATCCATTCATTAGCGAACAATTGAAGATAAACTCAGACGAAGTGCCAGTTTCTAGATGTCTCTGAGTATGAATCGTTCCCTTGACTCTTGTTACCAATCTGTCGCCAAATTCCAGCGATAAAAATCCCAGACAATCAGGGTTATTCACTGTCACGTTCCTGAAAATCAAAGCTTCTTTCTCTCTGTAACGCGAAATTTTCAGTCTCACATTTCACGCTCAAAGAAACCTCTACATCATTAAAACGTCTCTAATCAATTCCCTTCTCTCCAATCGCATTCAGAATCCCCTCCATTACTCCCAGAAAGCCATGAAAATAGTATAATGTAAAACCCCCTGAACGTCCATTCATGCGTTTCACACCCGCACCTCCATTGTACTCCTTTTATCTCCACCCAGTAGTCCCTCCCTCCATCCCATTCTTTCCCTCATTTTTTCTTCCTCCTCCATTCTACTCGCGCTTCAGACTTTAATCGTTGCCAGGCGCCGCGATCGTTGGAGGACAGTACATCTGACGGTTTTCTGCCTTCAGAGACGCTCAGTACAACAACGCTCAGCTGTCTCTTTGCTCTCTGCTGCCATTTGTCTACTGTTGAAATAAAAAGTAGAGAGAATAGACAAAAAGACTTGGACGATAACGACGAGTGAGAAATCACGGTCCGCTACTCATCCCAATGGTCTCGAAGGAAAATACGCTTTCGCTTCGTTTATTCCACATAATGATTCGTCGGGAGACTTGAGTCAATTCACCTTGAGAGCGCTCTTTACATTTTTTCTTACTTGGTTTTTTTCTTTAATCATACACGGTGTAAGAATGTCATTATGCTCTCGAGAGCGCTGAGCGTTGGCGGAATTAGTATCCTCTTCTTGACACAGTTTCTGAATTTTCTTACTTACCCCATTCTTATGTACGGATTACTCGTTTTTCTCTGTGGATTGTCATTGTGTATGAACTCCACGCAGGGTAAAACAAGACGAATGTTACACGGAGAGAAAAGTCGGGGAAAAATTCTAGTGCTCGGCACCAGAAACGCAAACTGCCGAACTCCCATATTTTAATCGAAATAAGAATAAAAATTCTAGATCAGCACGGAAATTTTGCTGTAAGTTAATCAATTTTTGCAAAGAAGCACGCGAAAAATTCTAGAGCTGGCACTAGAAAATTTCCCGGTGTGTCAATTTTGTGGGGAATTCCGTAGAAAATTGTGGGAAAAACTTCATTAATTCTTGGTAACATTAGAAATTTTATTGTGCAGTTGGAGAATTTTTCTAGTGCTAGCACTAGAATTTTTGCCATTCCTCCTATCCTCGTACGTATCCGCGCGACATCGGCAACGTTCGGCTCGCCGAAGTGAGTCGAACAGCTGCACTCGGGAGTCCCGAGTGGAGACTTACAAATGACGTCTTCAACCTCGGGTAAGGTTAGCGCATGTTCCGCAGAATTATGTGATAATCAGGGATTATTGGGCTTATTTTTCTCTGCAAGTGTGATTAACCATTACTTTAACCAATTTCAAATTAATAAGATCTTACGGTGAATATCAATCATTTCTTCTTGAGATACATTTACTTGAATCAAATAAAGCAGTCCTTAGCGTCAAGTCAAATGTATTTATCACAAAAATGGAAAAGTTCTATTTTTTTTAGCCTAATGTAATCTCCAGTCGAGAAATTTTCTACTTTCATGAATCGATCAAAAATTCGTACCTAGGAGATGATTACATTGAGGAATGAATTGAATGTTGTTTTTTCGAATGAAGCCGATGTTTAAATTGAGCTTTCCGCACATCACATTGAACGAAATTTGTGATATTTGTGATATAAGTTTGTGTTGAATTCCCGTAATCTGTGATTCTGTTATTGTAAACTCATGCGATTTTTTTTAGTCAAGAAATATAAACTTCTTTCAACTCAACGACATCTTACTACAATCTCAAAGCTTTTTCCGCGTAATAATATTCATCCTGATTCGACATACGAAATGCCCACTTCAATTATAATTTACTTAGAACAACGTATGATCGTGTTCATTGAGATAACAACGTATTTAGTCATGAGAATAATTTTTATTTTTGAGTAAACCAGCGATTTTCTGAAGTTAGCAAATTTTTGGCTAGAAAGAAATCAAATACTCTCATTACTGCGACAAATGAAAGGAACATCAATTCTAGAGAAGTTCGATTTCTCCCAATCAAATGTATCTCAAGAAGAGATAACTGGTATTCACTATGAAATCATGTTTAGTTGAAAATTAACAACCAAATGGTAGTTGGTTCAAATAAAATTCTCTTGATAGAATCAATTTTTTCTGTCAGTGTATGAGTAATTTCATTTTGATAGCCCGCAACTCTTAAAACTCGTAGTAATCTCCCCAGAAAATAGATTTAGATACAGTAGACTCCCGTTAGAGTCACACTCGTTATAGTCGCATTTCCCCTCATATCGATTTTTCGGCCCGCGAGCGCTCTCCCCACTCCGTTACCTACGAAAGCCTTTAAAATGTAAAGTTCAAATGAATGCTCCTGTTTTTCCTGGAGGAGTCATTGTTTTTGAATTCTCGGAAATTCGCAAAATAAAATACTGAAAATATGAATTTCGACTCACGTGGTTCTTTAACTCCAGAAGGGACATGTTTGCTTTGGAATATTAGGTATCTGTGATAAAACATAGTCAGTGAAAGTAAAAAACTATTTTGATAACAGAGAAAAACTGAGTTAATAATTTATAAACAAAAAAACAGTTGATGAAAAAAAAAAGAGTCAATTGAAGCATCCATCCAAATATTGAATTTGAATTTTTCGATTGGAATACGAAAATTATAATGATGATAATAATTATAATTATTTTATTTCACTGTATGACTTTGATTATCATAATACCGATTTGATAATTAATTAATGACAATAATTAATTACTAATAATAACTAATTAATTTTTATTTTTATTGGTCATTACAATATCATAATCGTTATGATAATTAGTATTATATTTTCATTTTTTCATCAATAAAATGAAAAGAAAAATTCAGTATTTTTATTTTATCAATGTCGGTTCTGAGAAATGACGCCTGGAGTAAGCGCGTGGTGGTGAGAGGCGAATACAGTCGCATTCCCCGAATTCACTTTCTCAACAGCCCCTTGAGTTTGACTCTAACGGGAGTCTACTGTACAAACTTGGGTATCTCCTAAACTACCCATCCGATTTACCTCATTTTCAATCAATCTTCTTGTCAAATTTCAAGTTAATATATAGATTTTTGCAAAATATATTTTTTTCTCTCAACGTACATATTAGAAATTTTTACTCTCAGTGCAGTATGAAATTCCGAATAGAAAAGATATTCAGCACTCGACAGAGGAGATGCAAGTAGACAGCGGTCGGGTTCCCACAGGAAGGAAGAACTTTTGTTATGCTATTTTTGTACGTGTTCTGTCGTGACTGATCATCTCGGAGGAAGCGCGAGACTCTTGAAAAATTATTCACATTGAGACAACGTCAAAATTGCTTTCACATCTTGATGGAAGAGCACCTAATTCCGTAGAGCTAACATTTCTCAGTGCCTCGTTCATTCATCAAATCACAAATATTTATCCTCCACATCACGCAGAGTTTGACATACCCTCAATGACGTACCGTCAAGTGGAAAAAAATATTGACGATACATTCGTCGACATTTGCACACAAGTTTCGAGCAGATAAACTCCTCCAGAATGATAAACACAAATCCTAGGCAAATGGATGTCGACTCTGATCATTTTGCAGAGCTGGAAGTTCTGTATTTCGTCATCCATTCTTGTGCACGAATTGAAGGTCCTTTTATTTGTCGCAATAATGAGAGTATTGGATTTCTTTCTACACTGTTAAACATTTTTGTCTGAATTTTCCGTGCCAAATTCCCAAAGTTTTTATCGCGTTTCAATTTCACAGAAATTTCAAGGAATGTTGTCATTGAAAATTCAGAATTTCGTGTTCCATTTTCCGTTCCATTTTTTCCTGAAAATGAATAGAAAATCAGAAAATTCAGGTAAATATATTCTTGAATTTTCAAGACAGTGACAGTGAATACGATTCAGGGGGAAAAATTATGAAATTTCCGATTCTACTGAAAATTCAATGCAATTTAACAATGACTATTCATATTATTAGATTGGAAATTCAAATGAATTAAGGAATTCTCGTCTTTATGCCCTTTAAAATTCTGGAATTTTAGTGGACTTTCAGTGAAACCTGAAATTTTATGATTGTTTTTCCCTCTAAATCGGATTCAGTGTCACTGTCATAAAAATTGGTACACGGAGAAAAGTTTTTGATAAAAATGATCCTACCGTTCTGTAAAAGTGTATCGTGAGTCATCGTTTCCTTATTTCTATCCCAAAATTTAGTAAAAATTCATAGATGATAAAATTTTAATCTACGTTAGAGAAATTTGATCCTGATGCATACAAAATTTTACCCTTCCAATCCAATAATTTTTATGTAGATAACAACGAATATTCTAGAGCGGTTGGTAAATTTTACCGGTACAATAATTTTTACTCTACCGGCACGGTAATTTTTTTTTCTATCAGGATAAAATTTCTCTAACGTAGAATAAAATTTGATCATCATATATTAATTTTTACTACATTTCGGGAGAGAAATGAGGAATCAATGACTCATGATACACTTTTATAGAATAATATGATCATTTTTATCAAAAATTTTTCTCCGTGTAATCAATTGCTCATCAAATTTCATTTTTTTTTCTAACAGTGTAGCTAAAAGTTTCCCAACTCCTGAAATTCGTTGGTTTACTCAAAAATCAAAATTATTCTCATGCCTGAATACGTTGTTATCTCGATTAAAACGATCATACGTTGTTCCAAGTAAATTATAATTGAAGCGAGCATTTCGTATGTCGAATCAGAATGAATATTGTTACGCGGAGAAAGTTTTAAGATTGTAGTAAGATGTCGTTGAGTTGACAGAAGTTTACATTTCTTGACTAAAAAAATCACATTAATTTACAATAACAGAATCACAGATTACGGCAATCCAACACAAACTTGGATATCACAAATTTCGTTCAATGTGATGTACGGAAAGCTCAATTTAAACATCGGCTTCATTCGAGAAAACAACATTAAATTCATTCCTACTAGAAAATTTCTCGACCGGAGATTATATTAGGTTAAAAAAAATAGAACTTTTCCATTTTTGTGGTGAATACATTTGACTTGACGCCAAGGACTATTTTATTCTATGTATTTAAGTGAATATATCTCAAGAAGAAATAATCGATATTCACCGTAAGATCTTATTTATTTGAACTTGGTTCAAGTGTATAATGCTCGTTCCAAAAAGTAAACATTTCAATAAAACAATTTTTTCTATCAGTGCGTACCAAATCCCAACCTTTTCTTCTCCCCATAGTAATGCCTGAACAAAAATTTCAAGCACTCAGATATCCACGCACCACCACCAATGACGTCCAATGAAGATAAAAAATATTGACGATTCAATCAATAATTTGTCGCTTCCATCCGTCACCAATTACACGCAAGGTTCAAGCAGATAAACCCCTCCTGAGTGATTGAAAAAATGCCAATGGATATCGACACTGATTGTACGCCAATAGTTTTTACATAATTGGCAACTCTAAATCGATAACAATCAGTCAAACCCCGCTTTCTCACATACAATCCGTCAAACTCAGTGGAATAGTCTAGCATACGATGGCTCCCCGTGTGTTACAGCGGCATGACGCTGCCTGAAAATGTAATTATCGGAAATTCGTGGAGTGTGTGTCCGCTTTATCGAGCGAAGCGTTCGAGAACAGGGTAAAATGTATAGAGTTGGTAGGCGTTGTGAATTGGAGGGGGATGCGGGAGAGTTTCGCTATTCGGAAAACCTAGCACTGGACGTCTGCCAACATCGGGACATGGAACGTTTTCGACGAGGTGCAAACAAAAGGACGTTTCATTAATCAACTGGCTTCGAAAGCTTGCCGAAGCCAGTGCTGGAGGACACCAGGATATACAGGGAGTGAAAAGCGGAGGAATGAGAGGTGTCAGAAAGGAATCGAGCGATGCCGTTCACCACTGGGGAGGTCCTTTTGTGAATGTGGCAGTGACGCTTCCGGAATTTGTCGGATGTTACTTGTGAGATACATTGACTTGTGCTTCTGATGGAATCCCAGGAGTTAACGCAGATGGTGAGGATCGAAATAAAGAAATTGCGAACTCAACGGACGCTGCACCATTTCTCTTCGTGAGGTGTTGTTGATGGGTGCTTTCCAGTGAGAATTTTCAGTTCGGGGGAACAATGCCGTGGAGATAGTCGACATGATAGTGGAGAAGATTCTTATGCATAGGTAGAACATTATCAGTTCCTCTGGGAGTTCCGTTCCATTAGCTTTCCGTAAGAATACATGGAATCGATGCTGGGGATTTTTGTCTCAATTTTTTTCTGAAAAGATGGCGGTTAGACGAAAATTTTGAGAAAAAAATTATTGAAAAATATGGATAATTGAGGGAGTTATGGTTTTTTGTAAATTTGCTAATTTTTGGAAAAAAAATGTTTTCTTCCGAATGGCCCCCAATATCTCTGCGGGGTTTCAAGCTTGAAATTCGCCCTTAATTTTTTCCTTGAGACATGAACTGAAAATGACCACAACTCGCTATTATTTATGCAATTATCGCCGAAATCCGTGAATATTCAGTTAAATATTAACAAATGGTGAAGGTTAGCGTAATGATATCTTTTATTATTCACCTTCAGTATGATTTTTCAATATGACTAGCCATTTTCAAAATTACCAATATTTTTAAATTTGTCGTCTCAAATTTTTTGTCCAATCGTCATCTTTCTAGAAAAACATAGAAATGATTTGATGTGAATCCGCTCATTTATGATCTCCAGAATTCCCATTCACTGACTGAAAACCAGTGATCTTCCTCTCAAAGATCAATAGTACCTGCAAACTAAAACTCATAGATTGCAAACCGGAATCAAACATATCCCATCGATCAACCGACAATCCGTACTATTTGTTCTGAAATCACTGGAGACTAATCACGAGTCCCTGGGTATTCAGGTGTATAGTGTCTGGATAATTTGCCTTTCTTGTTCCACTAAATCCCGGGGCTTTGTACAGAATGAATGTGTAGAGGCATGCTGAAACGTGGCCACGAAAAGCCAATGATATCACTCGGATGAGAGGGTAAAGTAAGCTTGCCGTTGGCAACAGAGAATGAGTGGAAAAAAAGGGATACGAATAGAGGGCAAAAACGTACTTGGAAACTCGGTCTATTCATGTTGCTTTCTAGTGGCCGTGCGAAGCCCAGCCAATCTGTGGATTGGGTCAACAACGGGGCAGTCTGCTTGTGGAAAACATTTAAACCGACTGCCAACAGTCTCGAAAAGTTTTTGCCAACAAAATGGAGAATGATGAAAAACTATTGTTCCTTATTACGGAAATGTTTGTAAACCCGCAACTTGGCACTGGTGGAGAGATTAGTCTGATACTGCGCATCAACGGCGCCCGAGGAGGCTGGTATCACTCCAGGGTCTGTTGTTATTGCTTATCAGGTAATTAACCAACTGTGGAAGCGAGTGGCCACGCAAAGTCGTCGGTTTCCGGAGGGAGCAATTCAGCAGCTGCGTGAATTATACTCTGACATGCGGAGATCCCTTGCGATGAGGTATTGCTATGATTATGCAGCATAATTATCAGAGCGGAAGAGTATATCCAGAAAGTACTGTTTCATTGCGTTCAGCTTCCATCTCAGGAGATTGAACAAATTGGCTGCATTTTTTTCGTGCAAAGATGAATGAAGGTAAAATGGGTGATGACAACGTTTACCTCAGCTGTCTGCTTCTCTGGTTAATCGAGCCACGGGGAAAAGGCTTTCAGTTGGTACTTTTCTCTCACTGAGAATATGAAAATGTAGGTCCAAGCATAATAATGTATTCTGATATTCGTTATGCAGCAGCAAGCATTACGGATGATTTTTCTTTCGTTGAATTTTTTAATCGTCACGAGAGACAGCATGAAATATTTCATGACAAGTGTTCGTTAATAATTTCCCAGCCATACCGGAAACAAGATTCCAACATTTTCATTCATTTTTATCTCTAGCCAGCAACGCCCCGGGAATTCACAATGAACATGTCTCGCGTTCACTCTGGATGATTGCGATTGTTCCCTGTCCGAATAGCTCTACCTATACAGTTACCCGAGTATGCAATAACAGTTGAAACAGTTCCCAAGTGTAGGTTGGGGGGACAATTCTTCCCCTGAAAATTCATGCCCGAATAATTTTCCAGTTCTCCGTTAAATTCATCACTTCAATCCTGTTGTTAAAAAAATCACCGAAAAATTCAACTCAATAAAGTCCGGTGAAAATGCTCTTCATCAGACTATGATTTAATGCAATGACAAAGGGTGAGTGATATCATTTACGAGATCAAGTTTCGCACATTCACCCTCCTGAATTCAGTCCTGTTTGATCCCGGTGGAGACTCTCACTCGCAGCCTCTCTCATGAAACGCAATTGGAAGTTTCCCTCATTAATTACTCTACGCTGAATGGTTCTTTTGTTATGTACAATGAATGGAAAAAAAGCTGAAAGGAAAAGCAACTATTGCCAATGAGCGATCATTAGTACAGTAATCAGTGAGGAGCAATCTGAAGGTGTTGAAAGGTTGTTGTGTCACAGGGAAAATGTTTCTTTCACGGCAATCATGTTGGATTTCAAGCATCCTCGACGCTGTAAAAGGGCGTTTAACTAGATTGATGAATTGTGAAGCTTTGGAAAGGTTGAAGATACTGTATTGAAGCCCGAAGACTCCCGGAAAAGGACCTTCTCGGAGCATATTTTCTTCTGCAATCACCTTCATGTCTTGGTGAATTACTCTCCGTGAATTTTGTTAATGCTGCTCTTGGCTAGGTTTACGGAGACCATACAGACAGGGTCTAGTTTACCACATGTACGTGGGTGGTTCCTTGGGACGAACCTCGAGTTTTGGTAATGGCTTCAATGTCGGCTGCTCTTGGCCACTTTGTCTCGAGACTTTTGAAGCAGCACCTGATGGAATTACGAAACGTTGTTTCCTCATCAATGAAGCACTTACGGAAGCTCTATATGAATGAAGATATTCGTCTGGTGTTCGACATGCTGCCCAGAAATTTCTAAACAATATTGGTAAAAAGTCTTTTTCACGGCAATCATGTTAAATTTCAAGTGTCCTCGATGCTGTAAAAGAGTGCTTAACTAGATTGATGACTTGTGAAGCTTTAGAAAGGTTGAAGATTATCGAGCCTCGAAGACTCCCGCAAAAGGACCTTCTCAGTCCACATTGTCTGGTGCATGCACCTCTATGTCTTGGCGAATTATTCTCCGTGAACTTTGTTAATGCCCCTCTTCACTATGCTTACAGAGACCAGACAGACAGGGTCTAGTCTACTACGTGTACGCGGGTGGTTCCTCGAAGCAAACCTCGAGTTTTGGTAATGATTTCAATGTCGGCTGTTCTTGGCCACTTTGCCTCGAGACTTTTGAAACAGCATCCAATAGACTTACGAAAAGTTATTTCCTCATCAATAAAGCACTTGCGGGAGCTCCACACGAATGAAGACATACAGGTGGTGTTCGACATGATACCTAGAAACTTGTAAACAAGATTGTTATGAAGCTCCATCAACATGGAACAAATCACCGAGTTGTGTTCAGCAACTGCATCAGTTTCCACGTCAAATAACTCAAATTCAGAGATACGATTCATAAATTCAAGTTTATATCCCTATATCATCATACAACAGTAACCCTCACCATAAAAATGAATTACACTACATGAATCCTGGGTCTATCTCTCACTGGAACGTAATTTGATATTATTCTGCGGCAGAGCTGGCAGCGGTGATCAGATGACTCTCGCGATTTGTCACCAAACTACACATCAAACCATTTAAACTCCACATATACCATATTATGTCATTTCATCCATTCTCTCTGCGCACAATATTTCACCTCACCTAAAATTCCACGACAACTTGTCATACAACTTCATTTTCCGTACAAAGACCTTACCTACATACATAACCTCACGTTGCCGCCCAATTAGCAAGACTGACATACAAGACGTCGTGAAACTTCACTCAGTTCCTCTCTCAACAAAGCGTTTCGTCGAGCGCTTCCCGTGGATTCTTCATTATTACTGCAGGCACGAAAATGTAGAAACTACTGGATTCCATACCCGAGGGGTAACCCTCCTCCATCCCAGTCGTTCCAGCAATTGTCGGTGCAAAATTCTCTCGAGAGCCAAATTAATTCATGAAAGGCCTATGTCCGGGCTCTTTTGTAATTTCATAGTCCACTTTATTGTAGGCCCTTTGTTACGAAAAAAAAAATTTTTCATCCACCGGTGCGTGGAGCAAAAGAGTCGTCTCATAAATACAATTCATTCTTTTGTTGCACGTACTATTCTTTTGTTTCATCATCCTACCAACAGTACAACTTGAAACTGGAATAATATTATCTACTCGAGTCTTTCAAACCGGGATTTGAATTTCAAGTCATCCGGCGGGGGTAGTGGAGGGAGGCCGAGTTGGATCGTTACTCGGAAGAGCCCTTGAAGTGTCGACAACGAGCCGAGGTGCTTGTCCGCATCCTCCTCCACGCTATTCACTCTTCATCCACAATTTTCTCTCTATATATTCCCATATTTTCCATTATAGTACATAACCGTGCTTGAAAAATGTTCAACGATTGTGCGCTCGGCCCACCCTCGTCCGCCGATCGCGTGGTTAACGGTAAGGAAAGATAAATAATCCCGGGTAGATGGATGTTCTTCATTCTTGAATTAAAAAATGAGATATGAAACTTTCGTGCTATCCCAGGGGGTAGCGGTGGGTGGGCTTGCTAGGTAAGGGTGGGGACGTTAAAAGTTACTAGGTTCACGTCATAACTCCTGAAGGTGAAACCAAGCTGTTGCAGCTGTGTCACTCCGTAGATATTTGCCCCTGTTCATGCGATGAAATACTATCATTCATATATTCCACGATTTACTCATCCTCACTATTTCTTCTTTTTATGTTTCAGGTAAGTCCGAGTCGAAACATGCAGCTTCCATTACTCCTTGATTGTACCACAACACGCTGTTGAGTTCAATTTATCCCGGGAAAACCCAGATAACCAACAAATCGTCTCCAGAATACAAGGTTATGTTCTCATTCCCGTTGATTCCGAATAATCTCAATATCAAAACCAAATTAATTCCGGAAAATCCTTGATGTTTGCACATCATGATTATTCAATACTATATCCACCAGCTCAAGGTAAGTACAAGAACCCTCTCAGTTGGATTAATTTCCCGAGTACAATTTAACGTAGGAGATCCGGAGAACAATATTAGCACGAAAAACATTGACCTTTACATCTCCCTTTAACAATGCCGCTGTTGAACTCTGAGCCCCTTGACAATGAATGAAAATTGTCCCTTTCAACTCGTCAAAAGGAGAAATTCTCCCTATTTATGAAACCCCATTCCGACCCACACCCTCTTTTCATCCCTGCCCAATCATCTGTATCATGGTATCGCGTAGACACAGAGCAAACCAAACCAAAGGGAGCTGCGGTCACCAAATAAACTGGATGACGTGGTTGTACATGAGCCCAACGCCAGCGTTCCGGTGGATAATCCACCATGGATTTCCTCAAATTAACCAATCGCCCATCAGTGTTGAGGGTTTGGATGATGGGGTGATGGGTAATGATTGTCCACCAAAATCATCAACACGACACAGAGATCACTCGACTCCAACCTTTTCCACCACTGACAAAATGTCATCCACATGATTCCTGGGGGGGGGGGCAATCTACCCATTACATTCAACTCCACTGTTACGCCGAATGAATGCAAATGCAAATGTTATATACACACGTACGTAGAAAGACCGGGGAAACGGACATCACATATTGTCGTCAAATTTGGGAGGGAAAATCACTGGGAGGTCACGTAGTGGCAGCAGCCAGTCAGGTGCTCGTTAAATTGAACGATCGCAATTTGTTGGATGACGTAACCAAATCCCTGGATATTTTGCTCTTGAAGGACTTTGGACAGAGGCTCATTTTAACCTCGGTGCTCTATCCCCCGTTGAATCATACGATTGTGCATTACAGGGACGATTGCTTATTGCCGGAGCCAATAATTGCTGATGAGGGCTTTTTACGGTTGTACACGTTCGAAATACGTTATGCCTTTCGGGTGAATCCTGGGGCCATTGGCTATACTCAGTCACACGATAAACTTCTGGGGATGTGCTTTGGTTGTGGGTTCATGCGCATATTGGAACGCTCTGGCGGGTGATGAGGACCCGGTGGTGTGGGTGATGTTTGGAGAGGAAGCATTGTTTTTCGGGCTTATTAAAAGTTTCGAGAGTTGCTGCAGTATTTATTAGGCGGAATACGTCGGCTGGGATTACGCGTTCGAATGATTGGACATGTACCATTGTTAGAGGCGTTGCTCATAATGATTTTAATAATTATGAGTTTACGTTATTTGATCCTTCAGAGTTTTGATTGAATACGCGGGGATTCAGTACAAATACGGGAGGCTGTTAGCGCTAAACCAACCGGGGAGATTATTTGGATATTCGGATATGGCAAAATCTTCACTAATTGTTTTAATGAACAGCATGTATTCAGGTATTATGAGGGAATAGATTTGCTTGAGTTTGAGGCCATTTGGCGTGGGATAACGAGTCTGCACAGTGATAGAAGGATTGGGTTGCTGTTAACGAGGCTTCTTAACAGTAATTCAATCGTTTCAACTTTTCTATCAGTGTCTATCAGTCTTTTCTATCAGCTGAGGATTCAGAATTCTGTTGGCTTAACATTAACCGATTCACTGATTACGAACGAATCTCTAATCGCGCGAACTTTCGCCGGAAACTGAGTTCGAGCAACATCATTTATCTGCCACGTTAATGATTTAACCCAATGATTTTTTTGGGCGCGATATCTAAATCCTCTCAACATCACAGTTGACAGACGAGCGGATTATTTGTAAATTGATCTAATGGGGGTAATGATAACCTCTCTTTACTTTCGCTGGTTGTCTTAGTGAATGGCGTATGCATGCTCTAGTTGAAATTCGGTAGCCACTTACTCCTTTTTTTACTTCTTTTCCCGAATTCTCTTATTCCTTTTTTCGCAAATAGCTTAATTTGATTTTCTTTCATTTCTTCATGTAAACATCCGAGAAAGGTCCGCGGTTTCGTAGAAAACTCGAAATGAATCTCTGGTCTTTTCAGTTCTATAAAAATGTAGCAAATTGTCACGCTTTCCGACAAAATCGCAAACATTAATCACTTTCCTAGAAAATCAGTGTATAACGCATCGTTAATTTTTATCATTAACTTTTATAATGCAATCTTGAGTGCACGTAATTAATTTGAGTGATATTTACGTTTACATTTTCACATAAAATAATAATGATGTTTTCATGATGAAGGAAAGCATGACCTTTAGTTGACTTCTTTCGACAACTGAGATATATTCAAACACATGGAATACATTATAAGTTCATAAAGTTTGAAGTTAAGAGTCATCTAAATACCACGACTGTAAACTTCAAACTCCAGTTACCAACTAAGTCTGTTCCTTCATAGATACTAAAATGTCCCTATTCCTGTCTTCCCTCTTGTGATTGAATACTGCACTTTCTCTCTCTCTCTCTCTCTCTCTCTCTCTCTCTCTCTCTCTCTCTCTCGCTTTATTTTCCACCCGTTCCATCTTTCTCCGTATTCCAGAATATTCTCTGTTTTAGTATTTGGTAACTACATAAAACCTGCCACACCTAAATCCCAAGCTGACGACCTCCCTTTATTACTTTATGACTCGACCATCGGTCTCTCAACTTCACCGAGTACTCCCCTGGTGTCTAGACAGCCTTGTGTACTTCTCCTGCGACTAGACACTTCATTCTATTCTTTTTTTGTTATAATCCCTTTTTAAAATGTTCTTTTCTTCCGAAATTTTCAATCCGAGCCGTCTTTACCTTCTCTTCACGATGTATTTTCCTTAACTGAGAAAATCCAAACATTTTTATTCACAAAATATACATCCCGGATCAATAACCAACAATTCTTCGATGATGAATATTACAGATGAGTATCTACATCTCCTCACTGTTGCAGTTGAAGAGTAGGGCAGATTGTTTGGGAGTTCCAATTTCACGAAACCGTAACAGATAGTTCCAATCAACCACATGGATGAGAAAATTTGAGAATTATAGATAGAATTTTATTATACTCTGAGACGCAGAGATTCCCTAACGGCCAACAGAAATTTACATCGATTCCATTTTTGAAACATTATAGTCATAATTGTGTAAAGTGTTCTCTTGAATAGAGCAAAACAATCTTCCTAGGTGATTGATGCATTGTTAGATGACGAAAAGTCGTTATGACATCTAGATGATATTAATTTAATATTAATATGCGCAATTTTGCGTTAAATGATCACAGTCAGACACGATTAAAAATTCAGTTGCCTTGATATCGATTCGTTACTTATGAATGGAGCTCCAGTTGGCCGAACTTCAACCGGAACCACTTCATTTGTCAACCACATTAATAACCCAGCATTTTTCCGGTGATAGTATCTAAATCGTTCTAGCATCAGGGTTAATGAATGGGACAGATTATCTATAAATTTCGATCTTACAAAACTTTCACTAATTGTTTTAATGAGCAGAACAGTTTGTGGGGAGGTATTAAGAGGCGTTGAGAGGAAATCAATTCATCTGAATGTTTGATACTATTTGTTACATGTCAAAAGTCCTGATGGCATTTGAATGCTGAGTTGATAACCATATGTGAATCTTTGTTCGCATATATTCATGATAATTTGCTCCTTTATGACGCAGGAACTGTTGCTCAGAATAATTTGCCATGATTTCTTGAATGATGACATTAAAATTCGTTCATCACCACATTATTACCAAAATCGATCTCACGGAACCCTAACCAATTCTTCGAATGAACACTAGATGGCTGAGAATATTTGGGAATTACGATTAGATAAATTTGCTTGAGAATTTGGTGCGTTCCGGTGAATAACATTTCAGGTATAATCACATGCAGAACCTTGTTTGAAAAGGTCGTAGTTACTCATGATTAATAATCAAGGATTTAGTAGGTTCAACATTGATTCATCCAGTATTAACAAATCCCCAGGTGCTCTAACTCAAGCCAGAAACTTCGTTTGAGCAACGTCACTCCTGAATTAATACTGAACTATTTTTCCATTGAGAAGAACTTAATCCTTCTGCCTCGGTACTCAATAAATGAAACGAAATTTGGAGGAAAGTTTCAAATAACAAGTTCTACCTTTAATACTATTATAAATATATGTGAAATATATGCTTTATCCGCATAGGTTCGTCAATCTTTCGTTTTCTATGGAATACGAGCTGTTGTCCACATTAATACTCAACGGTTTCTCTGATGATAGTATCCAAATGCATTTACCGTCGCATTATGTCCAAATTTGATTTTATGAAACCCCCACCAATTGTTCGAACGAATACCATTTCATTCCATTAAATTCTAAAGAATGCCTTCGAAATAGTCATATGATCCTGTATAATCATATGCTGAAACTTTTTCGAAACGATCACAGCCACTCATGATTAATAATCGAGGATTCAGTTGTCTCAACATTGATTCAACCACTGTTAAAGAATCTCCAGGTGCTCCAACTCCCGCCAGAAACTTGGTGCAAGCCACGTCATTCTCCCGCCCAATTAATATCCCACCATTTTTCCATTGAAAAGGACCAAATCCTTCTGCCGCGGCACTCAAACAAATGGAACGAACTTGGAAACAAAGCTCAACACAGCAAACTCTACCATCAATACTATTATAACCTGATGTGAAGCTTTCGTCAATCTGTCATTCTCTGTAGAACAGGAACTGTTGTTCACCTTAATACTCAACGATTTCTTTCATAACAGTATCCAAATTCGTTTACCATCACATTATCTCCAAATTCGATGTCATGAAACCCCCACCAATTCTTCGAATGAATAATCATATGATCCTGCATAATCATATACAGAAACTTTTTCGAAAAGATCACCTCCACTCATGATTAATAATCGAGGATTCAGCAGTCTCAACATTGATTCAACCACTGTTAACGAATTCCCAGGTGCTCCAACTCTCGCCAGAAACTTCGTGCAAGCCACGTCACTCCCCCGCCCAATTAATACCCAACTATTTTTCCATTGAAAACGACTAAATCCTTGTGCCGCGGCACTCAAACAAATGGAACGAATTTCGGAGCAAAGCTCGAAAGAGCAAACTCCACCATCAATTTATAAATAGAACCAACTTTAAACCCATCTCACTCTACCTGCCAGTATCATCCAACTGCGTCAGTAACAAACGGCCACCACTCGTAAATGTACATCGGCTTAGAGTTCAAAGCTTCTAATACGTATTTCACAGAAGATACCCACCCTGAACCGTGGCATTACTGGTGGCGGGTGAAGGAGAGCAGCGTCACGGGACAAAGCGCCCAGCGCTGTCAGAAGGGGAAACGATGCTGTGTAATTAAAAGTCGATAAAACCCACTGGCCTCCTCGACTCTCTCCCCCGTTCACAACAACCCCTTACATCAAGCCGCCTATACACGTTGTGTAGTGACAATTCGAGCCTCGCATGCCACTTAACTCTCGCCTCAATCTGTGTTATAACCCCGTCCACCCCTGCTCGCTTTTCTATCTCTGCCAGTGGGATAGCTTAAGGGGCTTCCCTTTGCCCTAGTGATTTTCATGCCGGAGAGAGAGAATAAAAACAGAAATTCTCGCCTTTACTCGATTAATCTCGTAAGGTCCTCTTTACACCGTCTCATCAATGAGTCAAAGGACTTGTTTTCACTTCGCCGGTCTATTTAATCCGGAAAGCCCATCAACGAGATGTTTTCTCCAAAAAGATTCCAATGGAAAATAAAATAAACTGGCAGATTGTGAATTCACTCCTTTCAATTTCCGATTCAATTCCTGCCGTCATTCTCCCAACGGAAATACACCTCAGATGTAGATGTTTATTCGTAACATGGCGAAATGATTCGATAACGTGGCCTCTGTTCCTCAAATTCATTCGAGTGTCGCGACGGTATCGATTGCCTCGAGTGAATGCAATCGTAACTCAAGGTTTCAGTGTATCGTCATTCTACCAAATGGCCAAGTATGACGCTACCGGTNCAATAATGAAAATACATCCTTAATACCTATTTCTTTTATAAGCAAAGTTTTTCTTACAGTTGTTAATATATATATATATATATATATATATATATATATATATATATATATACAGGTTATGAGTGGTGTATGGCTACGGTTGTGACCACTCGCGCATGTGTACCTAGATTAAACTAACAAAGCGACTGACCGAAATGACCTGATCATGTCTGGACAAAATGGAAATTCAGTCAGCCAATAGCTGAAGGGTTACATACCGCGGCGTTTCTAAATTGAATATTTCTTGGTTTTGAGAAAAATTTATTAATAATTTGAAAAGACTGCTTATATTACACAATTTATAAGGATTTTATAAGGCTGTGAACACGGATCGTGATTTTCCGAGGGGCTGGTCACTTAGGAAATCACTGGACCACTCGATTGGAAATTAAGAAAGAAATTACCAGAAGTCACTGGAAATCAAGTGATTTCCATTTCCGGTGGTGATTTCTAATGACTTCTGGAGATCATCGGAAATCAGTAGAAATGATAAAGACATCAAGTGATTTCAGAAATAATTAGAAATGATCGATGAATGTGAAACACAAATTTTTTATTCGAGCTCGCTCGTACGATCGCGTCTGACCCGCATGACCTTCTTATGCACATGTCATTTGATTCTTACTATCACATTCATAAGACCCTTCTGAACTCTTTGGTTCCCCGAATCTTACCCCTATATGACCCTCTTGACTGCATTGCACATTTCTTTGAGCATTTCACTCTGAAGATTCCAACCATATGACGCTTGTGAATCTTCTAACTCTTCTGATTCTTCTGATTGAGGAAAGCAGTGATCAAGCGATTGGAATACTATAGGAAGTTCATAATATTCAAACCGTTGGACCATTCTTCGCGTCATTTCCCTATGAGATTCATAAAATGGATAACATAGGGTAAATTACACAGTTCTTCATGCTAAGCATGAGCCTTGCAAGATATGATGTTCGCCATGAATGACCCTTGCGAGGCATGCCTCGTAACGTTTGAACTTTGCGACGTTTGACCCTCGTGACGTTTGGTCCTCACGAGTTATGACTCTTGTGATGTTTGACCCTTGCCACGGCTCGCGTATGACCGCCCCTAGGCTTCACGGTTTATCATGAAAAGTGACGTTATAAATTTTTTATCCTGTTTTGATGATGAAACACAACGTCATCACTTTTCCGCTTTTTCTTACTCGGGACTCATTAGTGATTTACACATCCATTTTCACATACCCATCGAGCAGCCATCTAGAGAGCTTTACTAATTTTCATGAATTAAACTTTTATGAATTAAGTTTATTAACATTGCCCGTCTATTTTAACATTGCGCGTTCCGTTGAGATGCGCCATACATTTACATTTACAATATTGTTGTATTTAATTAAGAAATAATTCAGGATAAATCGAAGGGGCGTATTTATTGACAGTCCTTCAGAGTCAATCATAGAACAAAAGTGGATCACGCCTGAAGTCATTCCCAAACATTAGAGAATGACAATCAACTTTCTTTTTATTTTACAAAAGAGGGGAAGAGCATAGAATAAACCATTCGATTCCGTTACAATATCTTATTGTATAATATTATTCTGTTGTGTTCATTGTTGAGAGCAGCGTCTACAAGAACCTTTTCTTTCATTGTCACAATATCATTGTTGCTTAACCATTGAACGATCTTCATATCGTTTGTACAACAAAATGTACAGTCAATAAAACCTTTCAATATCAATATCAATATCATGTAGAAAACTGCCATTTTCAACAGATGTCCCACTTTGACCCCAAAATCACGATTTTTCCAGTGATTTCTTGAATAATTATCGGTAATAAAAATACCTTAAGTATTAACTTTATTCAAATAAATTACCCAAACTTGAGAATCTGAGTGAACTTATTTGTAACCCCTGAGTGTCATTAACGCGATGTATCCCATACCAAGTCATTACGAATTTATTGTCGAGATGGGGCTTTGATTCAGATCCTGAAGTAGAATGTACAGTGAAGTGTACCAATTATTATCTTTTTTCAAACTTCACATTCCCCGTCTATTTGCTTCATTTAATCGAGAGCCACCTTTCCGTTCCCCCTCCGGAAATTAAACAAGAGTTGGTACTTCTGAGATGTATGAACGCAGGTTTTTTGCACTCCATAAAACTCGTTGCATCCACTTCATTGCATCAGTATCGATGCCTCAAGGACTCATTTTCGATAAATTTATCGTTTCCCTTTGAACCACTTTTTCCGTCCAAATATCAGACATGTTCATTACCTGAAGACTACTCATATGCATTTTTCCGCCGAGTACCCTTCGGTTTTTTATCTCCCCCTTTTTTCCATCGCCCCCACCCCCCTCCCCGCCCTCTTTCAGTGTTCTCTTTCATATGTTCGCCACAGTTCGTCGAACGACGGCTCGATTCTGTGCTCGTCCTGAATGGCTCGCTTTGATCACCTCTCGTTTCTCTCTTCCATTAATTTTTTTTCCCCATTTTTCTCTATTCGAGTGAAAGCGCCAGATCGACTTCCTTTTTAAAGTTTTTAACCTCTCTCCCACTGGCTGATAAAAATAGATCCTTTTTCTCTCTTTACCACCCCTCTCTCACCCTTTTCTTCCCCTTCCCCCCTATCGTTCCTCCCATTGCCCTATGAAATCCTTTGTGCCACTGGAAAATGTTTTTCCTTCATATGTGAGAGATTCCATTGAGACTTTTCTCAATCGGCATTGATTGATTTCTGAGTTGCTCTGGTCAAAGCAACTTATCCTCACTCGGCAAATTTTTCAGTGAAATTGAATTATTCAGAATAACACCGCCCCTTTCAAGCGTCCCAACCCTTGAATAAAAACATACACACCCCGCTCACACACCCCTGGCTATCCGTGCCCCAGCAAACATATCCATTGGGTGTGGAGCAGGAGAAAATAACGGAGAGAGGGGGGTGATAGAGGGGGCGGTGGTTGACAGCAAGGGGAAAAATCGTCTATCTTGAGTGAGACTAAATTGAACGTCAGCATTCTGGCGACACAGAATACGTTATTTTCGTTCTCATTCACTCCTTAAATAATTCAATCGATTAATCGGGCTCGTTTACCCACGATGTTGCCGACATTGTCCAGGCGTTCTAGACAACTCCATTCATTTTGCACGATTCAAAGCCCCTGAAATCCTCATTGATCTCCCTGTTCAAAATTCTAATCATCCTCGGATGGTGCAAGGACTGCCAAAAATTTAACTAACCCAGAAACACGATTACCTCGCACGTGGCAGACGTGCATCATTGGGATTCGCGCAACTCGTCCCCACCTGGGGCTTTGAGGACGCTTGCACCCTCTTTCGATCCAGGGTTTTTTGTGTATCGGAGGGTGATAACCCTGGTGCACCGATGGAGTGAGCAATTTCCCTATGTGCACTCTCTGGATTCCAACCTCGAGGATCTCGGTGGATAATGCAGAGTCAGTGCCCTCGAATCACGAGTTCATTGCGGCTAGTATCATCGCAGGGTAGCTGCTGCGGCGCAGGACGGTGTAACATCGGTTGGTAACGCAGGAATCTCGATCTTCAGCAGTCGGTAAGGCTGGCGGACTAGTGGAGAAAGGACTGTCCTTCCGGGATTACCAGGATTATATAGTAGAGTTCAAACATTTTGCACTAGATCGCTGCGTCATCTCCATACCGACGGCCACCAACAATCGATAACTTGAGGGTTGTGACAGCAAAGAGCATCACAGGAAAGGACCCGCCAACAACATCATATAGGGGAACATCTGTTATTAATCTGCAATCTCGACTCTTCAGGCGGTAAAACCTGTCTCGCCATATTGCTATCAATAAAAACTTATGATCTAACGATAGCTCTCGAGCCCTGGGCCATTTCGTTCAGTATTTTATCTCAATATGGGCAAACAATGCGAACTAATGAAGAACTGCAATTGCCAAAATTGACCTTGATGAGGAATGTATATCTGACGACAGAAAAATTGGTTGGAACCGCCTTGGAGGGAGTGGATGAATAGGATCACTGGGTCAAATGAGGTCGCAACGGGTGTCATGTCATTCGCATCTCTTCATTTCTAATGATACTAACGAGTGCTCTTCTAGTGGACCACCAGCCGTGAAGTTTCATATATATTCAACATTAATATTATTAACATTAATATACATGAGGAGAGCGGGAGGGGGTGTCAGTCGATATGAGTCGGTATGGAGATCGCTGCGTCATCTTCATACCGACGGCTACTAACAATCGATAACTTGAGGGTTGTGACAGCAAAGAGCTTCACAGGATTGGTCGCCGGAAAGGACCCGCCAACAACATCATATAGCGGAACATGTGTTATTAATCGGCAATCTCCACTCTTCGGGCGGTAAAAACTGTCTCGCCATATTGCTATCAATAAAAACTTATGATCTAACGATAGCTCTCCAGCCCTGGGCCATTTCGTTCAGTATTTTATCTCAATATGGGCAAATAATGCAAACTAATGAAGAACTGCAATTGACAAAATTGGCCTTAATGAGGAATTTATATCAAGCAACAGAAAAATTTGTTCGAACTGCCTTGGAGAGAGTGGATGAATAGGATCACTGGGTCAAATGAGGTCGCAATGGGTGTCATGTCATTCGCATCTCTTCAGTTCTAACGATGCTAACGAGTGCTCTTCTAGTCGACCACCAGCCATGAAGTTTCATATATATTCAACATTAATATTATACATCAGGAGGAGCAGGAGGAGATGTTTGTTAGGGCCTCTCACGCCGTCACACTCAGCGAATAATTTCATGCAAATATAAACAATTATCCGTTCTAACGCCCGTGACAATGAGTATTTGTGTACACAGATTTAATTCAAGTGGGCAAAGTAGTTTTCCTTTGTTTATGTACAAAACTGTCGCTGTAGTTTGCAGTGAATTTAGATGGCGATTCGTTCTACGGGAAAATATTTTGATTAGAATTGCAGAAGAGGGTCTCAGACATTGAACAGTGGAGAATGCTTCGGAGCATAATTCATTTGTCGCTGCGTTTTGTTATTTACATGACGATAATTTCATATTCATGAGCGGGGGCAATATGATTGGAGAAATATTTGCAATCGCAGGGATCGTGTTTGACGTGCGCACGCGCGGTTGCGCTTTCTGTGAAGAAACTAACGGCGTTAAGGCCATTTTGAGAGGATAGGGAAGGAATATAAAATTATTTTTTACTCTAGGAGCATAGTAATTCTTAATATGAGACGATTCTAATAGTTGATAATATGTGTTGTAAGTGAAAAAAAGGGGGCAAAAATCGAAGTCCGCGATTTTTAAAAGGTTTTTAAGGGTCAAAATCTACACTAAACTTCTGAGTGCCTCAATTTTTCACCGATTGAGCTAAAATTTGAGTTACTCACAGTTAGAAGATGCACCAAAAACCCCAGACGAATTTTAAAAATATTGATTTTTTATGGGTATTCATATTTTTTCCCCGTGGTATGCTCTAATTTGTTATAATATGCACGAAATTCAAGTACATATTATGTTAATGAAGTGTAAATTTTTTAAGATTTTCATCAATAATTTTCTTCGATTTACAGAGGTATTTAAATCTTTCATCATTAGGTGACACCTAACTTGGAGCTATTCCATACTCATAATTATAAAATTTCGCGAAATTAATCGACTCTCAACAGTTCGATGCCGACCGATAGTAAAATATTCGAATTCCTTCTTAAATATTTTATAGTAATCTCATAGTAATTACCTATCTTGATAGTAAACTATCTGAATCATTCGTAAACAACTGAATTTCGGATGCAAAAAACATCTAAAAATAAATAACAGAATTTTTTCACGCACTAAAACTGTCGAGACCATTTTCAGATACAAATTGCATTTCAAATTTTCAGGCATCCGTCAAATATTCAAACACTTTAATCATTTAGATAACTTTTTGCTACCTCACATCTTAACTTCAGACGACTTTCAATCACCTACTTTATGCAGTTGGGGTGCACCCCAGCACATTAATAACATCCTTCCATTCATGTCTATTTTATCTTTTTTCTTGTATACTAACAGACCCTAGCATAACTTCAACGTATCACGCCCCGTACGTTACCCCAACTTTAATTGCAATAAAACATTCCAGAAAATAAGAAGAGTAAAGAACGGCACGAGGTGGTCGTTCATCTCAACAATTTTTCTCTCCCCATTTTTCTGCTCAGCCTCATCCCCTCCAATTTTCATTCTGACAGAAGCACTGTCGACGCGTCTTGTATATCTGGCACTTCGTGAATCTCATTCTCCCCGGGGTTTGTCTCTTCTTCCTCACTCCTCATTCTCATACACTACTTCGTTCCGAGTAGACACCCCCCTTTTTCTTACATTTAACTTGCTACACTAGTAGAGAACCCTTCTGTCATACTCAGAGTGTGAGTTTGTCCCTATCTACCACCCGCGATGGAATTCGTGATTGCAGAAGCTGAGACTCGGTGGCTTCTTTTTCTTTTCTCTGGAGTGCTACAGATGAGGGATGTCTTTTGTTGAAGATGAACATGGGGTCTCTCGCGAATGCAATTCCATTCTTGGGTTCATGATGGAAGCTTTGACAGATCGTAGAATTTCCGAATACTTTATTAAGAATGCTTAACCTATCAAGTGGACAAATCAGTTGAAAAGAAAAATAAAATTGACTAATAAATCATTGATGTTACAAATTATTTTTCTCATCAAATCAGAAGTGTTATGACGTACTTTTCCAGTCTCAAAAACAATAATTAAAGAAGATGTTCACAGATAATGGAGGACTTGTGACTATAGTGGTAACAGTCGAATTTTGATCGGGCAACATCACACGCTTCGGCTAGTAGTGGGGTTGTAACGGTGAGATGAATGTTTGTGTGAGTTGTACGTGTCCATATGCTTCCAGCACTGAATTATCGTCACCGACTTTACCGACCTCGATCAGCTGTTGTGTGGTGTTGTCGCGTTGCTCGACTCGTAATGGCGGTCAAATTTTTATTAGAGGAATTCGAAAATCAATCGAAGATATCATGCCTATATGGCCCGGTCCCCCACTTGTTCTCGCCAGCGATAGATTCTCCATAGTCTAAAGTAAATGGCTTGTGGTGTTTTTCAATATCTTGAGTGTCTAACCCATGCAACATCGCAATCAAAGTTCACACGGTCACGTTTCTTCCCTAAGCGTAATGTTACAAGAAGGGATTTTCAGAAATTAATTTCTCACCAGGACGCCCCGATGGAAGGATTAAGATTATTACTAAAGTGCGGCTCAAATATGAACCTGGTAATATTCAAATTTTTGGCAAATAATGTGGGTGTTGGCTTAACAGAGAAAATTTTTATTAGAGTTTTCCTCTCCAAATGAGCACCCAAAGTACCCTCACGAGGGTGACATTTCATTTTGGGACACCCTGTAGATACCGATGTTATGATCACGTATGATTTTCCATTTCAAAAATGCAACATCTCAAAACGGAAAAACAACTTTTGAAAAAGATACTGAATTATTGCAGTCAACTCAACTTGATTTACATGAATCCAACCGTTTGAATCCCTCTCTCTCTAATATTTCCCTATAAATTCAAGCAAAATTTGCATTCCAATTCCGACACATCTCCACAACTATAATATCGAATCATCAAATCGAAGCGATTCCAAAAACAAAATTCATTTGTATACATGCAGTCCATTTGGACGATCAAGCAATTCAATTTGAATCCATGTTAAATTTCATAAAAACAGAATAATCCAGGCAGCAACAAATGTCACGTTGAAACTTGCGAGGATGGAGAGGCAGTTGGGATTAAATACAAGCCCGGATTTGATCATAATTATACGTCACTTTTGCATGTGGACGAGGACAGGAAACATTCGAGTTGGGTTACGTGTTGGTTGTTCATGTGACAATTGAACAAAGAACGAAACACATCCGCCAACAATAGTACACACTGTCACCCGGTCGCGTATTTTGGTCGACTGACATTTTCGAGTGCGCAACATTTGCCCCCCCCTGTCCTAGCTCAAATGCAGATTAGCGCAAGTGCTGGGACACGAGTGGTGCACATATTGTTCTCAATCCCCGTCCATTGTTTGATGCGTCAACTTTGTCCCTGTGCTGGAGTTCCCAGGCTTCACCCCATTCGTGTGATAGCTCATGGGGGCATTAAACAGCATCACTCCAGGTATATTCCAATTTTATTAATGGCTGTTTGAAATTCAATGATTCTGAAGATTCAATGATGTTGAACTTTCCTTCGTCGATTGTCAAATGGTAATATAATGACAGAGTTCATTATTTCAAGGAGCTTCTCGAGGGATTCACTTACCAAGTTGTTTAATCAGCGGATGGATGAGGTAGTTCTCATGAGGAAGTTAAAGATGTCGAGTATTTTCCTTTCATTTTCAACTGTGTTGTTGCTGAAAATACTGGGAGAGTTGGAGTGTTGCAGTGGGTCTTGATGTATTAAACATATGACTTCACTCAAAAAAAGTGTTAATTCAAGTAATTTTAGACTTGGTTTCAGTAGAGTTATTCTGCTTACTTCAAGTAGTGGAATTGTGACTTTATCAATCGGAATTTCGAGCTTTCTGTGAGTAGAAAAGTGGAGTATGTGAGGGGAAAATCAATCCGTTGATCTCAGTTGAAGCAACGGATTGAGTCACGTTGAAAAATCTACCTTTTCCAGGTAGTAGATAGTGACTTGATCCAAGTCGAACTTAATCGAGTCGCCAAAATTTTTTTAATTAAGACGTAGAATTTTTTAAAATCTAACTGCAAAATATACTTGAATTGATGCAGATCCGATTTGAATCAAGGTGAAAACTGTAGTGGAATGTACTTGAATCAAGTTGGACCTAGACTAAATCAAGTTGCAGAATATTTTTGAATCAAGTCGCGAAATCTACTTAATTTCAGTCAAACCCGGCCTGAATCAATTCGTAAAATCTACTTGAATTGATTCAGATCCGATCTGAATCAAGTTACAAAAGGTAGTAGAATGTACTTGAATCAAGTTCGATCTGATCTGATTCAAGTTGGCCCTAGTCTAAATCAAGTCGCAGGATCGACTTAAATTGAGTCAGACCCGACCTCAATCAAGAAGCATACTCTCCCCGACTCAAGTGGGAAGTGATCCAAATCAAGTCACACAATCTACTTGAATTAATTAGGACCTTACACCAAGAAAAAAAATATAATTCTGCCAATCAAAAATATTTCACACAAGAATTTCTATGGAGATTGCAGGCATTTATTCCTCCGACACAAATTTCATTGGCAGAATTATATTTTTTTCTCAGTGTACCTGAATCAAGTTTCAGAATCTGCTTGAGTTAACTTGGATCAATTCGTAAAATCTACTTGAATTGATTCAGATCCGATCTGAATCAAGTTACAAAAGGTAGTAGAATGTACTTGAATCAAGTTCGATCTGATCTGATTCAAGTTGGCCCTAGTCTAAATCAAGTCGCAGGATCGACTTAAATTGAGTCAGACCCGACCTCAATCAAGAAGCATACTCTCCCCGACTCAAGTGGGAAGTGATCCAAATCAAGTCACACAATCTACTTGAATTAATTAGGACCTTACACCAAGAAAAAAAATATAATTCTGCCAATCAAAAATATTTCACACAAGAATTTCTATGAAGATTGCAGGCATTTATTCCACCGACACAAATTTCATTGGCAGAATTATATTTTTTTCTCAGTGTACCTGAATCAAGCTTCAGAATCTGCTTGAATTAACTTGGATCAATTCGGAAAATCTACTTGAATTTATTCAGATCCGATCTGAATCAAGTTACAAAAGGTAGTAGAATGTACTTGAATCAAGTTCGATCTGATCTGATTCAAGTTGGCCCTAGTCTAAATCAAGTCGCAGGATCCACTTAAATTGAGTCAGACCCGACCTCAATCAAGTAGCATACTCTCCCCGACTCAAGTGGGACCTGATCCAAATCAAGTCACACAATCTACTTGAATTAATTAGGACCTTACACTAAGAAAAAAAATATAATTCTACCAATCAAAAATATTTCACACAAGAATTTCTATGAAGATTGCAGGCATTTATTCCACCGACACAAATTTCATTGGCAGAATTATATTTTTTTCTCAGTGTACCTGAATCAAGCTTCAGAATCTGCTTGAATTAACTTGGATCAATTCGGAAAATCTACTTGAATTTATTCAGATCCGATCTGAATCAAGTTACAAAAGGTAGTAGAATGTACTTGAATCAAGTTCGATCTGATCTGATTCAAGTTGGCCCTAGTCTAAATCAAGTCGCAGGATCCACTTAAATTGAGTCAGACCCGACCTCAATCAAGTAGCATACTCTCCCCGACTAAAGTGGGACCTGATCCAAATCAAGTCACACAATCTACTTGAATTAATTAGGACCTTACACCGAGAAAAAAAATATAATTGTGCCAATCAAAAATATTTCACACAAGAATTTATATCGAGATTGCAGGCATTTATTCCTCCGACACAAATTTCATTGGCAGAATTATATTTTTTTCTCAGTGTACCTGAATCAAGTTTCAAAATCTGCTTGAATTAACTTGGACCTGACCTGAATCAAATCGTTAAGACGGTTTGAACATGAGTGAGTCTCCAATCTGATGATTCTTGGTATAATTATGCACCGAGAGACAAATTTTCTAATATGTAGACCATATTTACTTGAGAGAAGTAAATTATTTTCAGTGGTTTAAATCTCAGACTGCTTGCAGTTCATGGAACTCGAATGAATTCTGATCTATCACTCTGATTTATCAATATTGCAACTGCGCAACAAAAAAATCATGAAAACAATAAATACTTGAAGATTAACGGTTCTTCTACGCGATTTGAGTGAGTTCATTTACGACAAAATCATACTTGAGTACAAGGATATTTTAAAGCATGAGACCTTTTTCGGGCCACGTGAGTTGAGATGCCTGGGAAAATTAAACAATTGAAGAAAAATTACTTGTGTCAAGAAAATATGTTTCAGATATTACAAATTTTTTTTCTCCGTGTGCGCACTCATAATTTTCTTTCAATACGTACCATCAGACTGCCAGAAAACCCAGCCCTCAAAGAATTTTCATAATTGTTCTCAAAGAAAATTCCCCTCTATATCCGTATCATAGTGAAAAAATTACGAGTTCCCAACTGGGGTGGGTGTTCTTTTCGAGGCTGTCAATACCAGACGCTAACTGGAAGCATCGATCCGTTTCCTCTATATTTCTGGAGAGCCAGGGTGCCTCGTAGTAATTCGCTCGAAAAGGTTGTCGCTCACCTTCTTATCCCCATTGCCATTTCAAACCCAACTTTTTTTCAGCGCCAAGGGCATCCCAGGACGACATAGGCAGGTGTGGATTCTTTCTTTCAGATGTTTTCCGGGATTGCCGTGGTATACGGGAACTTATCTATAGGTATCACGTTACCAGGTAACTTTGCCAATCTATTTGAACTTTGTTTTATCGAAAGGTACTATCTCCAAGATAGGGAAGAATGCATCTGAGAGGTGTATTGAACGGTAGAACACTGATCACCCTTGGCGTTACCCACAACCTCTTTCGCTGTTTTATCTTGATGAAAAGTTGGGATGCCGACGATCGGCTTATCTCAGTTCATTGTTCGGATCTGCTCTATACGTGATTATCAATCTTGCGTAACTCTTTGTTAAGTTGGTTGGATCGTTGAATATGCACTGAGAGAAAAAATTTGATCTGCCGAAAAATTGGAGGGTCCCTGGAGAGATCTTTTGTCGTGTTGAAGCAATTTAGTAGGGGACGAAGGAGAAAGTTTTCAGCAGAACATGATAATTTTCGTAGTAGTAATTATTTTCGCAAGCCATTTATATGTCTTTCGGGCAAATAGATTCGGTCTACGGAGAACTATATGAGGCTGCGGTTTTATTAAGTGAATGTTATTGAGTACACGGAGAGAAATGTTCAGTAAAAATTGCGGAACTCACAATTCGCGCACCAATTACGGAATCGATTCAGAAAATTTAAGTGACGGTATCGTAATTTGTCACAGGAGATTTAGATAAAGATTACGGAACGCACTGGAAAAATTCCGTGACAGTTCCGTAAAACTTTCTACAACCACATTTCGCTCGAATTAGGGAAAAGATACGTAATTTTTATTGAATATTTCTCTCCGCGTAGTGTATATCTTTGGTCAATAAACACTTATAATTTTTATGGAACAAATGATAATTTCAAGAGGAAATTACAATTTTTGTTACCAGAAACTTTGTTATTCAGCTAGCAAATGTTTCTTTCTTCTTCTTGTATGTTGGCGGGAACTTTTAATCACTTGTTTTAGTATTAAAGTATTAAAGGGATATTAATATTTCAAGAAGAAGAAAATCAAAAAATGAAAAGAAAAGTGGGCGGAAAGAACTGAAAAAATTGTTTTTCCAATGTCTCCGGAAAGTTTTAAAATTAATTTTTTTTCGAATAATGAAAGAATACCCATAAATTCGATTTCTATCTTTCTCTCTTGATAGAATGAATAGAATTACCTAAATATTCTTCATTGCCATTTGGCAATTAATTGGAAAAATTTCAGATTGGAGGCTCAAAATTTTTAAAAAGGAATGATCGACTAAAAAATGGAGAAAATTGATTTTTCTTCATTTCTGTCGATGGAAACTTTTGGAATCACTTTTTTCTGCGAATATGAGCGGGATATAAATATTTTTGAAATTCATCAGTGAATTTCAACGAGAAGAAATGAAAAAACGAAAACAACGTTGGCGGGAAAAAATTGAAAAAATAATTTTTTAATGTCTCCGAAAATTTTAAAATCGATATATTTCTTCAAATAATGGAATGTATCTTCTACTAGAATGAAAATGTCTTTTAATAGAATGAATAGAAAAAATCACAGAAATTGAGAATTGGAGACTAAAAATTTTATCCGATTATTGTTATGTAATTTTATCAATTTTCATCAGACGCAATTTGTGTCTGAAAATGATTTCAACATTTCTTGTTACTGAAAAATTTCAGTTTTTTGCATCGGGAATTTAGGTATTTACAAATTTAAAATTGAGATGGTGAAACTAAAAAAAGCAACGAATTTCCTTATTTCATATAGTCACAAAGTCTTCCTCTTTCCGGTCTTGTTCATTGATTCACTCCAAAAGTTCATTAAGCTGAAGCAAATATTTTTTTATTGCCTCAATAAACACTCCACATCAGTATCAGTCTCTCTCCTATCTCTCTTCTTCGTAATAAAATTCACAGATGAATTTTTTTATTACATTTCTCTATGATTGCTCTTTTATTTACCAATGAAAGTATGAAGAGAGTCTCTTAAAGTCTACAAAGCACATTGGCCTCCCTCACCAAGCGCAAAACTTGCAAAGTTTAATTAAAGACATTCAACTCTTTTTCTTCCATGTGATGCAAAAAAATCCCATTTCTCAAGTTTTCCTTTGAGTCTGACCAAGAGACTTTTCAAGTTGAATTTCTACCCGCTGGATCGCTCACCTCTCTTTTACACTCCATTTTTCCTACCTCTTCACCTCATCATTCACGAATGTCCAAAGAGGCAGAAAGCGATTGAACATGTGAATGTTAGATAGATCTGATCTTTTATTCTACTCTCAGTTTTCCAGGGAATTCTCCACCGAGTTCTTTTCACAATTCTCTTTTCGTAGTCATCCTTTTCACCTTCATCTTCAGGGGTTAGTGGACTGTGAGAGAAACTTGGCGCTGAGGAAGTGAGTCCTCGGATGTGTCTTGTCAGGCGAGTGAAAACAATGGTGCGTACATGTGAAATCCTTCGAGTGGACGTCAGCGAGAGGAAAACTTCACTTTTGACTTTGAATTCTTCTTGTGTTGTAACAGCAGGGGGAAGAAAACAAATTTGTCTGGTTTCAGTCGTTTTGACATAGGATTTCAATTTTTACAGGTCATCAGTTCGATATTTTACTTTCACTGCACTATTATTTTCAGTCGAATAGAGTCGACGAGATTCGAATCGAAGAATTCACAGGGCGAGAAAAGTTTCCTAATGTGTAGACCATATTTACTTGAGACAAGCCAATTATCTTCAAAGTCTCAAATCTCGGAGTGAATTCAGTAGCGACGCGGTAAGACGGTTCAAGTCGACTTGGCCCTTGGCTGAGTTTTCGATGAATATCTCCGAATCTAAGGAAGATAATGAAATTTTAGTAATCATCTTGTTTGAGATTGAAGCTAAATTGAGATGCCGGTTGGGGAAAAGTGGAATTGTGGAAGGAGGTGGAAAATTAAAACACGCGGAATTATAAAACCACATTGTTGATGTACTTTATTGTGGAATAACCCACGCGTCTTGATAAATTAATAATGTTACACTGTTGAGTTGCTTGATAAGTCAATTAAATGCTGGTTTGAAAAATGCACTACACTTGAGATTCTCTCGATATTGAACTTGATGATTGACTCAAATAATTGATAATTAACGCGGAATGAATTGATAATTGAATTGAATTGAATTGAGATGCTGTATGAAGCGCTAGACTTAAATATATCGCGTCGATGTACTCCGGTGATGTACCCGATGGAGCGGTTATGGCAATACAATATTGCGATTAGAGTGACTCTCTCGGTGGCTAGAACGATACTACTTCTTTTTCGGCGATTTTCTTCGTAGCTGACCGTGATCCCGACGGGTCCCGAAGTTTCTCGAGAATTTCGTTGAACCCGGTGACCGTTTGACTGGTTTGAATAGCTGAATTTCAAACACATCTTTTTTATAGAGCGAATTGAGGGCTACAAAAAAGGCCTTGACAAAAATTTTGGCATCTACCATAGATTTCAAGATATGTGGTGAAAACTGGCCGACAGTCAATTTTTTGGACCGCTTTATAATTCTTCTTCACATCATTTGACACCAAAATTCACTTCTTTTCATCTTTTAATTAATAATTAGAGAAGGTTTTACTCAATTCGGGCGATGTCGCCAATGCCGGTTAGCCGGTGTGGCTAACATCCTTAGTGGAAAAACATACGGTGGAGGCGTAACATGCCTGATCAGAATTTCTGATTGAACTTGATCAGTTTCTGATCGAGACCTGAACAGAATTTCCACTCGGGTATGAGCCAATTTGAGAGTGAAATTCGTAAGTGTCCTGGTAGCTCAGATGGTAAGAACACCCGACGCGACATTGGGAGGTCTCGGGTTCGATTCCCGGCTAGGAAGTTACTAATTTTTTCTCTCAAAAAAATTGAATTTGATTAATGCCTAATGGTGGTAGGTGGAGAAACCCTAGTGGAAAAACATAACGTGGAGGCGTAACATGCCTGATCAGAATTTCGGATCGAACTTGAGCAGTTTCTGATCGAGACCTGAACAGAATTTCCACTCAGGATCACTCGGTTTGAAGCCAATACCGCTCATTGCCTGACAGCTCACGTAAGGTAAGCTGGTCCATGCACCTAAGGGAAATGAGTTTTTTTCAAACCTGGCACTCTGCAAGGAGTCATAAACGGTTAGAATGGGTTCTACGAGGTGTTTACTCGAAGATGTGAAGAGGACAGATTTTTTATTAACATTAAACATAATTAATTATGTAATTCAATTGCCATCAGCCAGTGAGCGATGGAATCGAACTTTGAGGGTAATACCGCCCGGCATGCGTTCAATACCGCCCACTTTGTTTTGATGACATTTTTGAGCGATGCAGGCCAACTGTTATAATTTTTCCTATTTTCATCCTTCGTTTCCATTGTTTGGCTCCATTTTGAGAAAGATTTCACGTGAATAATAATAAATTATCCTGAATTTACCCGATGTTCCAGTGGCCACCGACTACCCCAAACAATCGTGCTGTCACTCGATCGCCCTCTAGCTGCAGAGTCTAGCAGCCCTATAGAAACCCTGGGCGGCATTACCCACAAATTCTGGGCGGAATTACCCACAAACGCTGAGGCAGATAAAATAGCCAATAATAACTGATGAAGATATTTTTCTGGTTTCATTGCGATTATTGGGTTGCGACTCGTGCTTCGCACTCATGATTTTTTAACCTGAAAAACGTGACTCCTTCGTTTGTTTGCAACTAACCTATCGGGAATTGCTCGATAATTTTGAAGCTCTCGTGGTATTACTTACGGAAATTATTTGGATTTTTTTAAACGATGTTTCCACCGAAGAAAATTGAAAATTTCTGTTGAAATTACTTGTTGCTATCAAATATTTGCATAATAAAAAAGAAAAAAATTTCTCAGCCGACCCTGAGACATATGGGTGGGCGGTATTACCCGCGGGACGGTACAGGCACCAGCTACCCTACCTGATATATATCGGGAAGTTGAAAATTTTCTCTTCAAATAAATAAAGTTCTGGTATGAACATGGATTTAACCCGCAAAAACGTCGAATATTGTACTTCTATCGGCTAAAATTTAGATGAGGGGAATAATCCAACCGAATGCCCCTTGTCCTCTAAAATTCATCGAATGAAACCAGACCAAAATTTCCCAATTTAGTGACATTTTCAGTAAAAAAAAATATTGAAAATTCATCATTATATTTATGCGATTTATTAACACTCCATCAATCCTCCTTTCAACCCTCCAACACTTCCATTAATAACAATCGAATGAATTCAAATGGAATTCAGTAACTGCGGATCAATATTCCCGAGTCCACCAATTAATTTGAAAAACCTCTCCATCCTTACAGCAAATAAACCTGTTATGGAAAATATTTTCCATCATCGAAGAGGCAGCACAAAGCAAGTATCCAGTTGAATGCCCTCTCCAGCATCTATTATTTTTATATTTTATTGGTCTCCAAGTCCCGGTGGAAATCAAGCCCACGAACGTTCAATGATTAGGATAAATTGAAGTTGGAACAGGAGGAGAATCCGGGTTGCAACTCCTCCCTTTATCCCCGCTCAATTTAACGTTTCCAATATTGTCCCTTTAGCTCAGTTTTTCATTCCTCGCCATTATCCACAGGCAACTCTTGAAATCGATGAAAATTCGAGAGAGATCAGAGACATTCGTCTCACTCTGCTGCGTCTAAGACGTGCAATTTCGTGCGAGAATTACCCGAGATGCTTGAACCGTTTCTGCTCCAATGGATAGAGAGCGTTGCATTCAGCCGGAGTCCCCCAACCCCAGTAATGAACGTCTCCTCATCGTTTACAATTGGAAAACTCATAATCATTCTCATTAGCCCCTCGTGCTAATTTCCGCTCCAGTAGTGATGCGACTTGGTATTTCTATGTTCACAGAGATAGAAAAAGTAAGAAAAGGCAACTGCCGGAAGAGAAATTTTCAATCGAAATTAGCCCTTTGGTAGGATGGACGTGTTTTATTGCATGTAGGGGAGGGTGTGCCTGCACCACCCACCTAAGGGGAAATGTCAGTTTTATATTTTATATTTCAACTTGAGTATAAAAAACGTATTTATGAGACTTCTTTAACTATTGAACTCGTTATTCTCGAAGTGTAGACGCCTAATTCTCCTTAGAATCCACAAAATTGATTGAAAATAAAAGAGAGAGCCTATTGAGCGGTACTACCCGCCGTCGGGTAATACCGCTCGGTACGATTCCAATGCCGCTCATAGGGTTTTGCGTGTATCGCTCGCGCCGCAACCTAACCTGTACTCGAGTGCTGTCGAGCAACTACGTGGCCGATCCGATGAGCGGTATTACCGGCTCCGCTCGGCGTCAATAAAATTGTTGATAATTATTGACATGAGTGCAGTTTTGAGTTCGAATTGGTCTCCAATTACGCGTGAAAGTACCACGAATCGAATAACCACAGTTTAATATGAGAATTCAGCGTTTGAAACTATCAAAAACCTTAATTACAAGTCCACAAATTTTGCACTGTAAAGACGTCAAAACTTCGTTACATGTTTATTCATATTTAAAGTGGTAAATAAAGTGAAATTTTTCCGACAATCGCACCCTATCTTCAAATTCTTCATGATCAGGAACAGAAAGAAATTTTCAAGTTGATGGTTGTGGAGAAAATCGGGTGAGCGGTATTACCCGCTGAGCGGTACAGGCATACCCTCCCCTAGAGAGAAAAGTCGGAGAATTTTTGTGAGGAAATTGCGGAAAAAATTCTAGTGCTGTACTAGAATCGATGCGCCATGTGCCAAAACACGAAAATTTGCCGTTCTCATCGCGAAGTCTTCATTATCGACCAACGAAAAATTAATCGACACACTGATAGATCGGATTAGTTGTTGTTAACGAATGGATTTTGGTTGGAGGTTAGGGTCTATTCAGTCCCACCAAATGTTCATTCGTTAAGAGTTAACAAATGTATATTTGAGGAGCTTTGTTTGACTTGACTTTCGCCATTCAAGTGAACCATTCGTTAACTGTTAACGAATATTCATTTGGCCATATTCAACTCTACCATTCGTTAATAGTTAACGAAACTCGTTTGGAATAAATGAATCATTCTATCAGTGCAGATGAACAATTTTTCTCCAGCTGAAATTTGTGTTTTTTTAAATTAAAACTTGTTGATATTTTTCTTGATGATTATTCAAATCAATGTTTGAGTATATAATATACTTGAATCAAGTATATTATTCTTAATTCGAGTATGAAATATAATTCAGTAGCGAAGTGGTAAAACGGTTCAAGTCTACTTATCTCTTAGTTGAGTTTTTCAAGAATATCTCCGAATCTGAAGGAGATCATGGAACTTTCGTAATATCCTTTTTTCAAGAGCAAATTAATTGCTACAAGAAAGGTCTGGACAAAAATTTAGCTACCTCCTTTAGATACCGAGATATTCACTAAAACCTGGCCAATTGTCAAAATCGACTTAAACCGCTTTACCACTTCGCTACTAAATTGAATTTTATACTTGGATCAAGTATATTTTATACTCAAATGGGGGATGAGTGATCCAATTCGAGGATGATCATTTCGTATCAACCCTAGTTGTACGAAGGGCTCTCAAGTGTAATATAAGGGTCAGACGCTAAGTGTGAGAATATAAGGGTCAAAAAGTGGAGGTTAAAAAATGAGAGTCGGAATATTAGAGTCAAAAACTGAGGGCCTGAATGTAAAGGTGAGGGAATGAGGGTCAGAATGTCAGGGTTAAAAAAAGAGGGTCAGAATATTAGGATCAAAAAATTAGGGTGAGAATATGAAAGTAAAAAAAGTGGGTGTCTGGCAATGAGGGTCATATAAGGGCGAAAAACGATGATCAACCTTAATATGACTTATATTTAGACACTCATTGCCTGACACCCACTTTTTTTACTTGTATATTCTGACCCTAATATTCTGATCCTTATTTTTTAACCTTCACATTTTGACCCTTATGTTCTGATACTTAGTGCCTGACCCTTATATTACACTTAAGAGGGCTTGTTACAACCCGGCCTGATACAAAAGAATCATCTTCGAGTTGAAATAGCTATCCCCCAATTGAGTATAAAATATACTTGATGCAAGAATATTTCATACTCAATTAAGGTAGATTTTTTCTGTGTGTTTCACTCCATCAAATATTCTCACGTAGAATATGAGCTAATTTTCCAATCCTTCTGAATTCACGAGTAAAAAATAATTCATCTTGGCTTTGCCGTTAAAATCCAAAACCTTATTCCTTCCCGAAACAGCAGGATTCCCGGCGAAAAAATGATGAAGACAAAAGCTATTGCCCATGGGTGGTCTGACCGCAGCGTGGTTCCTTCCACTTGGCGAGAGTCTGTGATTGCAGAAGTAAATCAACTTCTGTTTTGATACAGGAAATAACTTCCCCAGTCCCATCATTCTCATTCTTCCTTTCCCCAGTTATTTATGGGGCACCTACTGTGATTCGTCGATGGTAAAATTACAAAACAGAAAGTAGCAAAAAAATTATGATTCAAGTATCATCGCCACCAGGCAAGAATGATCTTGGATCTGAGCGATGGAGACGTCGTGTCGGAGCTAAATTCGAGAGAGTGGGGGTACACTAATAGAATTATTCATTCATTCCAAACGAAATTTGTTAACTATTAACAAATGGTAGAGTTGAATATGAACAAATAAATACTCGTTAATCGTTAACATTTCAAATAAAGTTTATTTAAATCAAATAAATAAGTTTATTTAAATAGTACCAAATGAAGTTTTTTTTTCAAATTACATAAAAAATTTTATTCGACGTCTTGTGTAACTTAAATAAATGTTTTTTTACTATTAATAAATCTTCATTTGGATCAAAAAAGATTTTTCTTTGAACTAAATAAATATTTATTTGATACTAATAATTTACTATCGTTTTGAGATGATAAAAAAATCGACAAAGATTGAATGAAAAACATGTAATAATTATTAGGGGAAACAAACTTTTGAAATTCTTTCACAAAATACATCAAAATATGATTTTCTCAAAATAAGAAAACTATTTCTTTGAAATCAATAAATTGCTTCTTTAATATAAGTAAATCCTCTTCCATGAAACAAGTAAATAAGTTTATTAATTTGTAACAAAAATATTCTTGAATTAAGTAGAAAATTTCAAAAAGAGATTTTTATTTATTTAACAAAAAAAAAATTTTCTCGGTGTATATAATTAAATTGCCCATAAGCGATCTATGAGCCTCAATAAACTATTCACTTCCATTTTATCGGCATAAAATAGCTGATTCTCAATGCAATTTCGTCCACTTGCAATCCTGATTAATGAATTAGAAGAAAAAAATACCAATTGACAACCGCAATCTAGCGCCGACGAACCTCGTTCCGCAAATTACTCTTCCCTCCGGAGAAAACGGGTTGGATTACGCCTCCGTCTGCCTTTGAAGTCGAACAGTATCCGATGCCAAATGAATTGATTCACTATTCCAACACTTGAAGGGAGGGAAACGTAGAAGATGGGGAGATGCAGTGAGTGTATCGTTGCTCAGAGCCGGCATTTCAGGAACTAGAGAGTAAAAGGGGGGAAATAAAAGAGGGAGGAATGAAAAACTGGCCCTGAAGTGCCCACTAGGAGTGAAAGAAAAGGTCATGGGGTGGAGCACTCGACGTATAGCAGTTTCCAGCTCTGATGCAATCCCGGGAAAACTGATGATGCACTTATCTATCTGAATGCCTATATCTCATCGTTGCACCCACTATTTTTATCTGCATTGATTCATGTATTTCGACGTTCCATCCCATGACGATCGAACGATAATTCCGGCTATTCAATTCGTCATTTCGTGCAGAATTACGCGAGTAATAATGCATTATTTGATGGCTTTAATTTCGGTGGAGCGACTGATTGATTAATTTTAATATCGGGAATTTAGTCAGGTTATTTTGTCGTTGCGCTGTGATGTGTCGTTAAATTGGCGAAATTAATAATCTGTATTACTTCATTTACAGCCGACTCTGAAGAGGTGAACAATCATAAATTATTCATGCCCATTTGACTTACCGTCACTGTAATTGCGTCTATATTTAATTATTGTCACTGTACTCCCGTAACAAGATTTCAAATGCCCGCTGCACATCCATTCCCAGTCGAGACTTCAATTCTTCTTCAATTTCTCTTGAGCTACTTCACTGTCTGATCGACCCACGCTTCGGTCTTCTCGTTGGACTGAAGATTCAGAGCTGCTTTGCAGTGGAATAGGGGAGGTTGGGGTAAAACAGACACTTTTGACTTTTTTTAAAAAGTTAATGAGGCGTTGAAATGTTGATAAAATTCAATAATTTTTTTTCAATACAAAGAACAATTCTTTCCCTTTGAGACGAGCCTAACCTGAGCTCAATTGATAAATTTGTTTCTGAGTTATGAATAATTTTAAAAAAAAGTCTGAAGTGTCCATTTTACCCCACCCTCCCTTATAACATTACCGAACAATTCTAACTACACTGTTAAAAAATTTCGTCTGAATTTTCCGTCCCAAATTCCAGACATTTTTATGGTGTTCAAGTTCCACTGAAATTTTAGGAAATCTTGTCATTGAAACATCAAATATTGTATTGATTTTCTGTTCACATGATATGGGAATCAATAAAATACTTGATCTTTCCATTCAACTATTCTGTGAAAATTCAGAAAAATCAGGAAATATCAGGGAAAATGGAAAATTCATGCAATTTTGTTTCCGAATATTTATATTCCACTGAAAATTCAATCAAGTTGTGAAATTTCCATTTTACTCCCACTGAAAACTCATGAATTTCCATTCTACTTAAAACTTGAAATTTCATAACCATTTCTTCTCACGAGATTGACTATAATATCTTCCATGAAATTACAAAAAAATTCTAACAATGTACGAGTGGTGGAGGATTCATATCACCACCCTGAACGTTGACCTATTCTCTCAATTTGAATGAGGAAGTTTACTGTTTCTCCCTCCCCGTAGTTATTTACTGAGTCATCAAACATTTATGGCCAAAGATTTTATCATCACGGTGCGACGTACCGCAAAATTGATAAAATCAATAATCTCTATTATTTCATTTATAGTGGGCTCTGAAGAGGTGAACGATCATAAATCCTTCATGACTTATCGACACTACAATTGGGTCTACATTTAATTATTGTCATTGTACTCCCGTAACAGGATTCCAAATGCCCGGTGCACATCCATCCCCTCTCGAAACCTTCTTTTCTGAAGAGAAATTGAAGAAATTCTTCTTCAGTATCTCTCATTCTACTTCATTGTGTGATCAACCCACACTTCGGTCTTCTCATTGTACTAACGATCCATCGAGTTTCGTTGCAGTGGAATATACAATTACCGATCAATTTTAACTACGCGTGGTGGAGTATTAATATCTTCTTCCTGAACATTAACCCATTCTCGTAATTAAAGTGAGGAAGTTTACCATTTCTCCCGCTCGGTGCTTATTTACTGAGTCATCAAACATTTATAGTCAAACATTTTATCATCACGGTGTGATGTACCGTAAAATTGATAAAATCAATAATCTCCATTATTTCATTTCTAGCGGGCTTTGAAGAGGTGAACGATCATGAATTATTCATAGCCATTTGACTTATCGATACTGCAATTGGGTCTACATTTAATTATTGTCACTGTACTCCCGTAACAGGATTCCAAATGCCCGGTGCACATCCATCCCCTCTCGAAACCTTCTTTTCTGAAGAGAAATTGAAGAAATTCTTCCTCAATATCTCTTGTTCTACTTCATTGTGTGATCAACCCACACTGCGGTCTTCTCATTGTACTGACGATCCATCGAGTTTCGTTGCAGTGGAATATACAATTACCGAACAATTTTAACTACGAGTGGTGGAGTATTAATATCTTCTTCCTGAACATTAACCCATTCTCGTAATTAAAGTGAGGAAGTTTACCATTTCTCCCGCTCGGTGCTTATTTACTGAGTCATCAAACATTTATAGTCAAACATTTTATCATCACGGTGTGATGTACCGTAAAATTGATAAAATCAATAATCTCCATTATTTCATTTATAGCGGGCTTTGAAGAGGTGAACGATCATGAATTATTCATAGCCATTTGACTTATCGATACTGCAATTGGGTCTACATTTAATTATTGTCACTGTACTCCCGTAACAGGATTCCAAATGCCCGGTGCACATCCATCCCCTCTCGAAACCTTCTTTTCTGAAGAGAAATTGAAGAAATTCTTCCTCAATATCTCTTGTTCTACTTCATTGTGTGATCAACCCACACTGCGGTCTTCTCATTGTACTGACGATCCATCGAGTTTCGTTGCAGTGGAATATACAATTACCGAACAATTTTAACTACGAGTGGTGGAGTATTAATATCTTCTTCCTGAACATTAACCCATTCTCGTAATTAAAGTGAGGAAGTTTACCATTTCTCCCGCTCGGTGCTTATTTACTGAGTCATCAAACATTTATAGTCAAACATTTTATCATCACGGTGTGATGTACCGTAAAATTGATAAAATCAATAATCTCCATTATTTCATTTATAGCGGGCTTTGAAGAGGTGAATGATCATTAATTATTCATAGCCATTTGGCTTATCGCCACTGCAATTGGGTCTACATTTAATTATTGTCACTGTACTCCCGTAACAAGATTCCAAATACCCGCTGCACATTCCTTCCCACTTGAGAATTTAATTCTTCTTCAATGTCTCTTGTTGTACTTCATTCTGTGATCGACCCACGCTTCGGTCTTCTCGTTGTACAGAAGATCCACGGAGTTGCATTGCAGTGGAATATAAAATTACCGAACAATTACCAGTGGTGACAAATTCATGTCACCCTCTGAACGTTAACGTAGGCTCATAATTTGAATGAGAAAGTTTACTATTTCTCCCGCCCAGTAGTTATTTAGCGAGTCATTAAACCTTTACCGACCAAACGCACAATAATTTCTCAATGAACCTCTCCCCCATGTAGCTTACAATGGATAGCTAATAAAAGTGAGTTAAAAGTGGAATTAAAATGAATCAAAATATAAAATCTTTTTTTTTTGGTGTAGCGACTGCAGCGAGGATGGATGGGGCAAATAGGAGAGAAGAATGCGGCCATTTCCGCACACTTTATTGAGCAGTCGTTTCCGCTGCTCCTTTTATTGTGGACAATTTTTGGATGAAATTTCCGATCTAATTCTTTTGACTTTTCATCAAGCGACAGTTCCGTAGGCATTCATGCGATTTGCTCTCTGAGAAATCATAAATTGATAAAGGAATAGGCAGAAACTGTAGATTTCAATTGAATTATTCTATGAAAATGAACGGACATTTGGAAAGTTCAGGTGAATATGTTCTCGAATTCGCAGATTATTCAAAAGTGTGATCAGTGTGATCTACTCCTTTTGTGTTTTCAGCAAGCGACGGTTCCACAGGAATGTACACTGAGAAAAAAAATTATTTTTGCCAAATATTCATTTACTTGAGAGAAGCATTTATTTTTCCAAAAGCGTATTTCTCCAATCGAATCACTCCAAGGCAAGCCTGATTTGGTTGCAATTGTGACAATCATGTTGTTTTAGAGGGTGACTATGTTGCACATGACCTCAGATGAACTCCTCCAATCATTATTCATTTTTCCTAAATTTCTTATTTTCTACAGGAAAGAATTTCGATCAATTTTTTAATGTTTATAATCATTGAGGGGGTTCATTCAAAGTCATAACTAACATGATCATCTTCTAGAGCAATATAATTGTTATAATTTAAACTCAATGAGAATTGCCCGGAATTAATTCGGCAGGAGAAATAGGGTATTGAAAAAATAAATACTTCTCTCAAGTAAATGGATATTTGGCAAAAATATTTTTTTTTCTCAGTGTACAGTCGAGCACTAATGTTCGTAAACAGAATACATAGAATGCAAGTTCAGGCTGTTCACGAATTTTAGTGCTCAACTGTATGCGATTTGCCCTCTGAAAATTCAAATTGATGAAGAAATAGGGACAAACGGTCAATTTTAATTCAATTATTCTATCAAAATTGATGGATATTTGGAACATTCAGGGGAATATGTTCTCGAATTCACAGTTTATTCTAAAATTCAGTGTGATTTGGTATTAGGTATTCATGTTTTGATGGGAAATTCAAGTGGGTTGGGGAACTGAATTTTCAGTTAAACTTGAAATTTCATAATTTTCGCCTTCCTAAATTGAATTCAATGTTGCTCACTTGACAATTAATACTAAACTGCCCCCAAAATTTCCGGTACTCTTCTTTTTTTTATTTGAAACCATACACTGCTTTGAAATTATTATTGAGTGACAGCTCCACGGAAGTTTGAAGGAGTGACAGCGTTGAAAATTTACAATTTGATAAGAAAATCAATGAAAGCTGTAAATTGTAGTTGAATTATTTCATGAAAATTAATAGAAATCCGGAAAAATTCGGGTAGATGCGTTCTTGCATTTACAATCACTTGAAAATTTGGCGTAGTTTAGTACTTTTCGTTTTTTAATTGAAAATTCAAATAACTGTAATTTTCATCCATTCCATTGAATTTTTAATTAAACTTGAAGTTTCATGTTTTTTGCCTTCCTAAATTGAATTCAAAAATTGAATTGAATTGAATTCAATTCTTGAATTTTCAAGAGAGCTACATTCTTCCTAAATTGAATTGAATGAGCTCCCTTGAAAATTGCTACTAAACTGGCCATAACATTTTCGATAAACTTTGTTTTATTAAAAGCCATACACCCTTTTGACATTATTATCGTGTGACCGTTCCACGGGAATTTTACACAGTACCAGCATTGAAAATTCACAAATTGATGAGAAAACCACTGGAAGTTGTCAATTTTAGTTCAATTATTTCATGAAAATCGCTTGAAAATTTAGTGTAATTTATTACTATCCATGTTTCCATTGAAAATCCAAACCAGCTCTCGAATTCTCATCCTCCTGCTGCTCAAAATTTTTGATTACAGCATTAAATATCCACTAAAGTTCGAAATTTCATGTTTACTCCTCTCTAAATTGAATTAAATGTTGCTCCCTAAAAATTCACTACTGAACTGTCCCTAAAATGTCATTATACTCTTCCCTATTCAACAACGAAAAGGCAAATACCAGTACTGAAAGCCTCGTTCATCAAACTCGATCGAACCGAATGAAAATGATTTCATTATTAATCCATTCCTAATGAAATAAAAAAATCCATTATCCCGAACCGGCGTCCGTATATCCGGTCGTGACCGGCTCTGCAATCCGTCGGAGAGTTGAGTCTGATGAACGCGAATTGAATCTCACCAGCCAGTCTGCTACCTTGACCTCTCCCCCACCCCTTCCGGATAATCCGGCGTAATTATTCATTCGGAACTATCCAACGCCCAGATACCGATGGCATATTCCAGCTTACCAGCAGTATGCCCACGGACATTCAACCGGCAATATATACGTCAAATTTATATATAATTAGATCTTCTAACTGTGTTACCTCACCTCGTTGAACCGGTGCGTTACATTTACTAATTACTCCTCTCTAACGTGTTTGCTCTCTCTGTGTATTACGTATTTGCTACTCCTGAACTGAAAGAATATAAAAGTATTTTTTACTATGGGAAGATAGTAATTTTTAATGAGAAATTAGACGCAGGACTGTACTCGCCAGACATTAAAAATATTTATTATTTATTTATTTTTAACTTCTCGACCCGAAAGGAGGAAGTTATTGTAACGACCCTGAAAATTAAAAGTTGAAATTCAATGATATTTCCACGTTTCATGACTCGTCGCATCTTTCTATAATGTTTTCGAACACATGCCCGTCTCTCTGTGTGTGTGTATGTGCGAATGTATGTGACGCAAAAAATTTTGAGCTATGATTTCTCTTCAAGGAACAGTGCAATGCGAATTTTTTTTTCAATCGACGCATCTCCATGTATTAACTTAGAACTGATTAGTTTTTGAAGACGATCGACACAGCGGTTCTTCAGTTATTTGCAAAAAACATGTGAAAAAACGTCAAAAGTGATGTTTTTTTTGCAAATTAGGCTATTTCTCCTGAAGAAATGATGCGATTTGAATTATTTTTCATGCAATCGATGCGTCTTTGTGTAGAGTATATCTGACTGAATTGAAAAAGAAATCGTCTCAGCGGTTGTTTAGTTATTTCAAAAATAATACTTCTGATTTTTAATTATTCATTTCAGTAGTGAAGTGGTCAAACGGTTCAAGTCGATTTTGGCTATTGGCCAGTTTCCAATGAATATCTCGAAATTTAAGGGAGATAGCAAAATTTTTCTCATAACCTTTTTAGTAGCACTCAATTCGCTGTACAATAAAGGTTTGTTAGAAACGCGACTAAAATTCCAGAACATTTAACTCGAGCACCATCGGGAACCTTCGATTGAGCGGTCAGACGATCGTGAAAACCCCCAAATTAAGTCTTACATCGCACCTCACTGAGTACAGTAGCAATTTGAACCTCACCTAGCTCACTAGTAACCAAGAATTGACGCACGCGCTCGGCGTTGGGGCTCTGTAGTTCCGTCAATATTTGGAATTTTTGAAAAATGCTTTCTCTACAATATTTTGAAATAGTGGTAGGATAATAAAATGTAAAAAAAAATCGATTTTTTGACCCCGGAAAAAGCGAAGACCCCCTTAAACCGTTTGACCACTTCGCTACTGATTTATCGATTATTCATTTATTTTGAATGGAATTTGTTGCAAGTTCCAAGGAACTTGCAACAAATGAGCTAGAAAAGTTTTTTTTGGCCATATGACGAACAGTATTTTTTGTTATGACGGCCGTAGGCAGAGATTCACGGACGCGGAGCGTCCGTGAAGTGCTGCCTTACGGCGGGAATGACAAAAAGATAATTTTTACAAGAATTTATCGATTATTCATTTATTTTGAATGGAATTTGTTGCAAGTTCCAAGGAACTTGCAACAAATGAGCTAGAAAAGTTTTTTTTGGCCATATGACGAACAGTATTTTTTGTTATGACGGCCGTAGGCAGAGATTCACGGACGCGGAGCGGAGCGGAGCGTCCGTGAAGCGCTGCCTCACGGCGGGAATGACAAAAAGATAATTTTTACAAGAATGCGTGCATGATGAGATGGTACAGTAAATAAAGCGATGATCTGTCGAGTGAGGAGTTCCAGAATTTTCCCATCTATCGTAGGAGGTGAACAAGGCCTCCCCGGGAGTTATAGCCCAGGTTCTCCATTAAAATTATTTATAAATGATTACTATGTAATAGTGAACATAGTAATCATTTTTCATTTTATATTCTTTCCATGTGCAACACTCGATAGTCTACTCGCGGTCTTGCTAGAGGATCAAAACTCGTCTATCCGATGTACTCGTCTTCCTATTATTCGGATAATTCACTCAGCCAAATTGCCTGTAATTTATAGACGGCACTTCAACTCTCGCATTATGATTTAACGATCTTATGAGTCTACTTGGATTTATGGATTAATGCATTTGCGGGGCTGGGGCGGATCGCTGAATATGCGATGAGGCAAGCGTTTTAGGTTGTTATGGAATATTGGATAACTGGCCATGATTCTAAAAAGGTAATGATACTGATAGTTCCATATAGTTCTTTTTGCTTTCGGATGGAAGATTTGTAATCGCTTAAATTTAAGTTTTCTTTTTTTTTGTTAGGGTCACTAAATTATGGTTCAAAAAATCAGAATTTATGAGTTTTAGATGGTGTCTGTATGTATGTATGTATGTATGTATGTATGTCTGTGGCCTTTTGATATTTTTAATTTTTAACGAAATCTATTGCACGCGCGGAGAGAAATATTCAGTAAGAATTACGGAACTCACAACTCGCGCTCACCGATTACGGAATCGACTCAGAAAATTTGACGGTATCGTAATTCTTCACAGGAGATTCAGATAAAAATTATGGAACACGCAGGAAAAATTCCCTGACAGTTCCGTAAAATTTCCTACAACCATATTTCGCTCCGGAATCATGGAAAAGATACGTAATTCTTATTGGTTGAACATGGCAACGTTGAGGGAGGTTAGAGTGCGCGCGGCGGAGGCCATCGTGTGAACTCCGCCAAGGCATATACTATAGATTGTATAGTACAGTATAGGATTTTATCGGGACACAAGAAGACCAATTGCGTCGAACAAAAATGCGTGGTTGTCAAATCTCTCATGAAAATTTATATTTGTTAAAAAATTCGGATAAATAATATTTCGGAACAAAAATTATTAGGAATTGATTAATCATGAATAATAAGTGCAAAGAAACCCAAACGATGAAATTTCAATACACCCGTGAACTTTTCGTCATTTCATTATTTTTTTCTCAATGGATGCAGCGGAGTGTCGGGACCTCTAATATTTCCCCCCACTCCATACCCTCAAAATTTACTCCGGAAGTTCTTTAATTGGTTCGAGTGCATATGCACAAAAATGCACATTTTTATTGAACTTGGCAATGTAATGGAATTTTGATGTGAGAATACCTTGCGGAACAGCATGGAAATGGAAAAAGAAGTTCCAGCATTCGACAGGGTATTCGACGGGAAAAATCAGGAAAGCTCTTGGCACTGGTGGCTGTAGTTATTCATGGGAAAAGTTTTTAATTTAACGGTAAGTCTCGGGTGACAGTGGAGAGGCTCAGGAGTTTGACCACTTGGGGGCGGAGGAGCAAAAGTTTAGTTTTTTTAATCTGTCGGGTTCCGGTTGATATAGATGGAATTTCCACACAATTGTTGTACAGATGGGATTAGGGGAACTGGGAGTGCATCAGGCGGGAAGGTTTTTTGGAATCCTTTGATATCAATATTTTTTCTAAGGTTTTCCATGTGAAAAGTTGAAATAATGAAAAAAAATTGAAAAATTTAGGGAAAAAGGATATTTTTCGCATTAATCGAAGTGTTTTTCTACCAAACGAATCGTAAAATATCCTCCACAAACAGGTATTTTTTCATTGAATTACATTTCGCTCCAGGATTACCTTTCGTATAATAAAATTTGTCAGGCTTTTCGAGGTAATTGTTATCCAACTTTTCTCTCTGTCTACAAAAGCCACATCGGGCGCAATACGAACATAATTGAACAGAGAAAAATGAAAAAATGTAATAAAGAATTCTGCTCAAGCGCTCTGCGCGAAAAACATAACCGCTCAAAAACACAACCCCCAACGATACGATTTCAATGCACGTCGGAATGCACCTCATGATTCATGAAAATACGCGAAGAGGGTACATACGTACAGCGCACGTGAATTCAATTCCAGCGATGAGGCCGAAGTCCCCCTTGGATAGTTGGGTTTTGCGATGCAATACATAAATAAGGAGTACTCCAAGTACGTAGAGTAGCAGCCCCAGTATATAAGTAACAAGCTACAACACAATGGATGTTGCTTCAAAGTTTGGATATCCTACCGAATCCTCAAAGTTTTACCCGAAACATTTTCAAGGCGAGTTTCTTCAAGTACATGGAATGGCGGTTTGCTCGGAGCACCGGGGGGCCTCTATCTAATTTTATTAGAACGCGGTAACATCACGGAATTCCAATGGAAGACTGGCATCGTACGCCCCGGAGTCATGGAGATGCGCCGGATGGTTATTTGAACACAAAATTCCAAATTTCTTCATTAAGAATTCCCCAACCATCGTCATATTACGGTTTTACGGGGCCGTAAAATTCTTTAGCTTTCACTACACATGCTCGAGACTCTATATGTACACGAGATTCGGTAAATCGTAAATGGGGAGGGGGTGGGGGGTGATTGTTGACATGAGCTGAGCACAGACTGCGTTGAAGTAATTGGAAACACGTGTTCACTGGGACAGTAGTCGGTCTGTCCGTTGGCGATGGGCTTGTGCCCAACCCTTGCTCGTATAAATCTCCTGATCTTCAATTCAACCGTGTGGGATGTTAATTCGTCCTGCACCTGGTATTCGTCGAGGGAAATGTGCTACACTTGAAGATTTAATGCACATGCTCGCTCTGAATCCAACTTAACCGTGAGGGAAATTCAGATCGTGGATTAGGCACGGATGGGGAGGAAGATTCTGGAGATTCTATCGTGAGGGATTTGCACACTTGAAAATTTTCGTCCAAATCTTCCGTGCCATTGAAAAATCAAATCAGTGGTGAAGTGGTCAAACGGTTTAAGTCGATTTTGGCTATTGGCCAGGTGTCAATGAATATCTTGAAATCTAAGGGACATAGAACATTTTTTTATAATCTTTTTAGTAGCACTCGATTCGTTCTACAAAAAAGATTTAATTGGTGAGGAACTAGGTTTAGGGTGGATGTGGGAGAAATATGTGGAGGGAGATGCTGGAAAATTAATGATGGCACTGATTATAAAAATATCACTTCGTGGGATCGAACCACGTCGTTAATAAATTCCTTGTACACTCTTTGGTATTAAATGTCACTGTTGATACTCTTCAATTTTAATAAAGTTGAATCACTAATATTAGTTGAATTTTAACTAATTATTGTGGTGACGTACTGAACGAAACGGTGATCTTACAAAGACCGGTGATGTACTTGATTACTAGTGAGCTAGGTGAGGTTCAAGAAGCTACTGTACTCGGTGAGGTGCGATGTAAGACTTCTACAGGTGATTTGCCCGAGTTAGACTTGTACGGTGAGAGACTAAGCCTAAACTGACTCGTGCATGTTTCGGTCACTTATGACTGATGACCCGAAGGGTCCCGGAGATTTTCAAAGTAGGCCGATGGTCGACCAGAATGTTCTGGAATTTTGTTGCGTTTCAAACAAGATTATTATGAAAATTTCGCTATCTCCCTTAAATTCGGAAATATTTCTGGAAAACTCAACCAAAGACTAAATTGACTTAAACCGTTTGACCACTTCGCTACTGAAATATTCCACTGAATTTTTGTTCAAATGATCTGGAAATCAATAAAATACACACAGAAAAAGCGAAACGTAAATTACGTTTTGATAAACCTAATTTACACTTAACGTCAATATGATGTCTGGTGGCTTTTTTCTGTCATGAAAATCGGAATTTAGGGTTTAAAAAAACGCATTCTACGGTCAAAATAAAAACGTTAATTATGCCTATACAAAGCTTATTTTACGTTTATTAAAACGTAATTAACGTTTAACAAAACTTATAGAAATCTCTTATAGAAATCTGATTCTGCACTATTTTCGTTTATTCGACATTGCTAACTTGGCTTTCTCTTTCATTTCTTTGTATTTTTCAAAAATTTCTACTTCCCAGTGAGAACCAAACAAAACTTTTTCTTGCCGCAGTTTTTTTACAAAAACATTTGTTTTTGTTTTTTTAGGGAGATTTCATTATTTTTTCAAAATAAACAAGCAATCGTTTTTATATCCTGTAAAGTTTTTCATTCTCAATTCAATTCGGCTCATTTATTTTTCACACGCTAAATCATCTTTCCAATTAACAATCGAAGTAAAACCAATAGTTCTATTCCACAGTCATTATTTGCACCGACTTTCAATTATTTATTCAAAATTTTCCGACTGAATTGGCTTCTTCGAGAATTCATTTGTGCACGAAACTCGATTGAAAAATATCTGTGAAATTCATCATTCGTGCGCCATATTCAATTTGTAAATTCCCGGGCTTCCCTCCTTGGTGCGTGTGGTTGTATTGCACTGCTACCAACTCCGTAACAAAAAAATGATGAGAGTTGATGTGAAATGCGGGAATGTGCAAATGAACCCGTTGCTACGCGCGTATTTTTTTAAATATTGCTTCGAACAAAAAAATAGTTACATCAATGAGAAGCTTGTGGCCAATTTATATGATGTAACTAAGAGTATTTTTCATGTAACTCGTCACGTTTGTATGTTATTTAATGGATATGATTCGGAGGTAGTGGAGGGGGTAGTTGCTTTGTGCATAGATACACGGCAGCGATCGGCCTGATGTTTTGTACAATCGGAGTCAAAACTTTTCTTGGCCGATACGCTGCCGCGTATCTCGATTTTTCGAGACATTGCCGTATTCAGTTTTTAAAATTTTTTCATTCTTGTACGCACGAAAATTCTTGTTGTTCTGCTGTTAAAAAAAGGATTTTATTGAATTTTCAATGGCACCTGAACTTTTAATCATTTTCCAACGAGGCAATATGCATTAGGCTCTTGAAATTAACGATCAAATTGTCTTAATCACCCTCGCTTCATTTGGCCTCCCCGATGAAGTAGAAATTGGAGAGAATATTTACTGTTGAAAGTACCATGTAAAATGTTAACAGCTTTGACGTGCAAACATCGACGTCTCATCCAAAGTTCTTTTGATGCTGGAGCCCTCAAAGAACCTGAAAAAAAGAGGACAACAAATTTAGAATTAACTCCTCATTCTGTGACCTGTATTTCTCCCCCTTCTGGAGTCTCAATTTCCCTGCCGGTGAGATAGGGTGATGAGAGAAAAGGGAAACATTCCTGCATACGATGTCCCAGTTGCTAGTGCACTCGGGCAAGATCGATCGCGTCCCTAAAACCCAGTACCTCGGTAAACGGTCGGGAATCTTTCTCCAACTCGTGGATATACATTCAAATTTTCGGGTGGGATTTCGGCACAGGGCGAAAGCTATTGTTAGGAATTCCAACGGCGAAAATTATACTGGAATAATTGAAGATAATGAAACGGAATTTTCGGGAATAGTAAGTGCAGTTTGTGCTCCAATTCTGGATATTTTCATTATGCAAATTAAGGGGTTTTGATAATTAAATTTGTGAACTAATGATAGCATTTATACTCAGATAAGTTTTATTTATAATTCCGAGGGATTATCGAAATTTGAATATGGAGAGAACAGTTAGATAAAAATTACGTAGAAAATCGTAGAAAATTTTATTTGTTTTTGACTTTATCACTTACAGAAAAAAATACTTTCTCTCCGTGTACCATTTCGAAAACGTATTTTACCTATTTTTCTGTGTGTTCGCTTGTGCTTCAACATTTGGATCTCCATGTGTAATCTTGAATGAATTCCTAAAAAAAATTATGAGCACTGGATTTGAGTATTATTGCTACTTATATTGGGTTCTGTTGGTACTTTTAAAGGGCTCAGCCAGGTACTCAGTACAAGTACTTTTTTTACTTGTCCCGAGTTACAAAAGTAGTCTCTCAGTGTGAGCACAAAATCATTTACCAAGAGATTTCACGATTCTAGAAATCAACAACAGAATATTTTCATGTATCAAGGAAATCATCTTTATCATAAATAATTTTTTCTCTCAGTATACTGATCAGAAGTTTTTTTTTTTTGAGTGTATAGTTCTCTGCACAAAGACCTCTTCAATAATGCAAACCCCTGTGAATTAATGAAAGTGTCCAGAGGCAATTAGCAAAAGCTACGAGGTCAATCCAGGTCTCCTGTCGTCGCCGATATGGCGGACGGGATTTACTTGCAATTAAGTAAGGCATCGCGCGGGACTCCAAAGGCTTTAGTGTTCCGGCGGGATGTCGACAGACACAACCGTCAAGATTTACAGGGGAAAGATTCAATTAATTTCTCTTTCCGTCCTTCCCAAACCCTGTGATTTGTTCGGTCTCGTCAGGCAATGCACTTACAAAATGCCTCGCAGTCCAACGAATAATTCAACTCCGCAGAAATTCCGAAAGTTATTTAACCCATTTCCGGGAATTACTAATGTAAAACGATTTACCCTCTTCTTATTTTGTGAAACACGTGTTGTTAAATACGATGCACTGTGTTGCGGGAAGCTGTGTACAGATTTGGCCTATGCGGGCGTTCAAGTTACATTTATTATCTAAGCCATGCCCGGGACCACCGGAGGATTTATGCGAGCAGGGCGAATGTTATTTATGTCTTTGTGCTGTGCCACTGTAGGTTTCTCCCCACATTCACGATGTTTGCGAAAATTCGTTGGGGCATTATCGGACAATTTATTTCAAACCATGTTCGATCCAATGTACGATACATGAACTTGGCTGCAATAATGTAGAGTTGGTTTATGGTTTCGATTGACTGAATGCGGGAACGTGAATGGATAAATAGAGGTGAATGGAGGAAAATGGACAGTCTTCAATCTTCAATAGCTTGGAATTGACCAGGTGGAATTCGACAAATCTTACACCAGATGAACGGCGCGGTTGAATGAAATGAAACTGGTTTCACTGAGAGAAAAATCTGAAGCTCGATTTAGAATAAGAAAATTTTTTTTGCACTAATTATTCATTTTTAGATCTATATAATCGATCTTTAACGTATGAAAAGTCTCCCCCCAATAACCCACGACTTTTAGAACTCCCCTTGAATAGCCCCCCCTCCCCTTGAAGTAATCCTTGAAGTAATAGGAAAGTTTTCTCTCATTGCAAAATATGTTATCTTCCGAATGAAGGCAAGCACCACCACCAATAAATCTACCAGATTTCAATGTTGACGCACTAATCATATTGATGAATCTCCGAACGTGACCACGCAAGCTGTGTTATATCCCCAACTGATCTTCCGAAGACAAACGAAGTGCAGGGCCGCGAATGAAGCTCAGCAACGAGTAAACAGCGCTTCGCTCCCAGCCCCATTAACACGAAACGCATTTATGAGCCCTCAACCAGATCGTTCCATACGAATCCACTCATGATCCTTCCACGCTCCTCATTATCGCATCTCCATGTAACGATCTGATCCATTCTCCCTTTACCAAAGCAAACCCGATATAAATCAGTGGCCATCCAATCTCCTGCTGCATTTCCGTGTGAAATTCAACGTGAAATATTCCCCCTGGAATATTCCGAGTTGAATGTATCCATTTTTTTCTTCTGTAAAAGCTCGAATATTTATTTTTTGATCAGACGATAACTGAGGTCGGGAATATTCGAGAATTTAGAACGAATTATGTCAGTTCGCCGAAGAGGAATGGTTTATTTGAATTAAATAAACTTTATTTGAATCGTATATATCTGTGTGTTTAAAATAACTCGTGATAAAGCTTCTATTCAAACGAGAATTTAATTTTGACTCGCGTTTTATATTACACAAGAACTATGCGCGCGCTCTCGCGCGCGCTGATCTATTCATTTGTTGAAATGAAAAAATGGAATTCATTGAATTTCATTTTTTCAAGAACACCTTATAAATATTGATAATGAATCAAAGAGTATTCGACTAATGATTAAAGTGAATAGCGAAGTAGAGTAAAAGAATCTATAAAGAATTTTTCATTTTCAATTAATTATCTTCAATTTTTTTAAATAATCGGTCTCCACAAAAGGACAGAATTTATTAATTTNTATATATATATATATGACGGGAAAAAAAAATTTACCACTGAAGAATTTGAAAATGCCGCGTGTTTTTTTTGTGAATAACTTCGTGTCACATATTGACCAATTAGAATTAAGGATTAGCGGTCAGGCAGTTTCGAGATATTTCGATATAAAACAACTGCACGTTTCTTTCATCTTTAGTAAATAGGATCCAATGCATACACTGTTAGAATTTTTTTAAATTTAAGTAACTGATGCATTTGAATTTCCAATATTCGGAACTTGAATTCAATTTCAGACTAAATTACTCATGGAATTCCTGATTTATCTTGGAAATTCAAAAAAATTAAGTTTTTCGTTATGAATGATCATTGAATTTTCAATGGCAATTTGGATTTTCAAACCTATCGCTAAAATTAAGCAACAAATTTAAAATTCAGAAGAAAAGTTGCCTGAATTTCAACGTTTTTCAGTAATTTTCATTGCCGTATGAACTTGAGAAATCAAATTTAATTGGACATTCAAGAAAATTGACTGATTTATCAATAACAAGATCAATGGAAATTCCATGTACATTATTCCTTGTTAAAAATTTAAAGATGTTTTATTTGAAATTTCAAGAGTAATTTTCTAACAGTGTAGTTTTTTAAACGGAAATCAATGTTTGTTTGATCCCAATAAAGTCTTTCTTTGATTCATGAGGAAAATCATTTGTAGTGTCTCACTGAGAGAAAAACAGCAGAGTTCTTGGACAGGTCTTATTTGTGCCAAAAAAATCGTTTCTTGAGAGTTAGATTTTCTTGATTTCGAAAATTCATTTTCCTACTTATGTGATCTGTTAAGGATGTTTAGCCATTTTCAGCAAATCTTATTTTTTCATGTTTCAAGGAAAATTCTATAATTTTTTTGGCTGATAGCAGAACATATTAAACTAACTTCTTTGATGTTGAAAAAAATAATCGCAATAGTCTCGCTAGAAATAAATAAATTTTTCCTTATACTCGGTCTCTTATGAGATTTATGTTGAAATTTATCATTCNATCATTTGAACTGATTGTTTTTCCATTGCAATTGTGAAAAAAAAATTATTTGCGCCAAATCCGAAGCGTTTGAACTAAACCAAAATTGAATTGTATGAAATCGATTTTGTCGCAAAAACAAGTATTTTCTAAATTCGATAGAATAAACAAAATATACTATACTATAACAAAATCGATTTCATACAATCCAATTTTGGTTTAGTTCAAATCGATATTTGTGTCTTACAATAGCATTTTCTTTTGCGACTATTCAATCGATGAACGATTTGGATCAATCATAGAATTTCTATTTCTCAGAAATATTTTTTTCTCAGTGTACTATAAGATTCTAAAAATAGGAATAAAAATAGAAGGTAATGTGCAAAATTATACTGAATCGAATGGCCAGGGAAAAAAATTGGGATGCCCGGACAAAAAGAGGAAATATTTGAATTATTCTACCCGATATAAACGCATGTTAGCGCATGTATTTGGTGCATTTTGTCTATTTCCTTTTTAAATAATGAACATGGTTTGGTGGATTGAAATTTGTATCAAAGTAAAGGAAATATCTTCACCTCTCAATTGCAAAAAAATCAATTTTTTTTTAAGAACTTGCGATGTTGGATAAACATCCTTAAACGATGTTACATCGAAAAAAAAACACTGGACTCATTTCTTTCATTAAAAAAACCAAAAAAAACAGAGGGGTCCCATTTTGCCCCGGTCTCCCCTATCAAAAACGGATTTTTTTCGTGCCAAACATGCAAAGCCTGCGGCAAGATTGAAAATAGTTGTTGCAAAAATAGATTTAGTCTTTACAAAAAATTTTATTCTCCGTGCAAGCAATAAATGTAACTTCTAGCACTACTTTTGCGCTATTCGATGCTCACATCATGATTCCATGGTAATTTTTCTGAAAAAATTTTCTCGGTGCATGTATTCCACTCAGCACAGCGTCAACAAGAAGAATATTCCACGATTTGGTGATCGATGTGGCAATTACTCCACTCGACTTCAGCGCTGCTGGATGAAGCATCACGATGCAGAAGTGGTAGGAAAGGGTAAAAGAAGAAGATGAAGAAAAAAAATTCTACCCCGGGAAACTCTCGGTGAAGGACTGCCTCGTTATGCGGCTGTGATTCAAAACCGATTCACGAACCATTATCAATTCTCGAATGAAACTAATTGCTCAAGGGAGCCAGACATTTACCATTCACTGCAGGGTTTTATTCACGGAGAAAACGTCAGACTCCCGACGCAATTATTGCGGTTCGTAAACATATTTCTGGAGCGATGAGGCAAATTAATTTTAATGATTTATGAATATTCATTGTGATGTGACGCATTGGGGCGTGGAAATATGAATGACGTCAGAGGTGGTAGTGTTGATGTTAATGGTGCAGTATTGATTGCCGAGTTGTTTGGAATGTTTGATGCATTCAATGTTTGTGTTCAATATTTCATCATTGGAACCTAATAATAATGATGATGGTTTATCATTTAAGTGGAGTTTTATAAATTCAGGAGCTACACGGACAGAATAGAACTGTTTTTTTTACTGCGGGAACATACACGGAGAGAAAAGTTGGATAAAAATTACCTCGAAAATCGTTACAAATTTTACTATAATTCAACCATTTTCAATCATCAAATTTGTCAGTTGAATCGCGTGAGAAAAATTTGAAAAAATTATGAATATTCAGCATTAGTCGAATTACATTTTGCGCAGAATTGTTATTTTCATCACAATGTGACGAAAAGTGAACTTTTCGGCACGCTCCGCGTGCCTAAAAGTCCAATTTCCGCCACATTGTGATGAAAAATATTGTTCGTAACTCGTGAAAAAATGTTTTTTAGCTCGTGGGATTATAAACCTCCCACTCGCCAAAAAACACTTTTTTGCACCCATTACGAAATATACTATTGTTTAAACACTCGTTGTTTATAAATGAATTGTTGAAATTATTTAAACTTGCGGAAATTTTATCGTTTCCCAATGGAGGTTTTGTAATCGTCCAAATTTAAGGATCCAAAATCGAATTTTTTCGTCAAGTGAATGTTGATTCCGCATTTAGTGGCCATTCTAGTGCCAATGGAACCCTCGAAGACGCCATAAATGTCGAAATGAAAAAAAAAATTTTCACCCGAGGCCAAAGTGTCAGATCTTGGATTTTTCCCGGGGGAAAGTCGAATTTCGCCAAAATCGAATTTTTTCGTCAAGTGAATGTTGATTCCGCATTTAGTGGCCATTCTAGTGCCAATGGAACCCTCGAAGACGCCATAAATGTCGAAATGAAAAAAAAAATTTTCACCCGAGGCCAAAGTGTCAGATCTTGGATTTTTCCCGGGGGAAAGTCGAATTTCGCCAAAATCGAATTTTTTCGTCAAGTGAATGTTGATTCCGCATTTAGTGGCCATTCTAGTGCCAATGGAACCCTCGAAGACGCCATAAATGTCGAAATGAAAAAAAAAATTTTCACCCGAGGCCAAAGTGTCAGATCTTGGATTTTTCCCGGGGGAAAGTCGAATTTCGCCAAAATCGAATTTTTTCGTCAAGTGAATGTTGATTCCGCATTTAGTGGCCATTCTAGTGCCAATGGAACCCTCGAAGACGCCATAAATGTCGAAATGAAAAAAAAAATTTTCACCCGAGGCCAAAGTGTCAGATCTTGGATTTTTCCCGGGGGAAAGTCGAATTTCGCCAAAATCGAATTTTTTCGTCAAGTGAATGTTGATTCCGCATTTAGTGGCCATTCTAGTGCCAATGGAACCCTCGAAGACGCCATAAATGTCGAAATGAAAAAAAAAATTTTCACCCGAGGCCTTTGGCAGTCAGATGTCAGATCGCGTCAGATCTTGGATTTTTCTCGGGGGAAAGTCGACTTTCGCCAAAATCCAATTTTTTCGCTAAGTGAATGTTGATTCCGCTCAAATGGACAATTTTAGAATACGAAAGATAAAAAAATCCAGATAACATTCGAGAGATAGTACACCCGAGCCTTAACTAGATTTTTTTGACGAAATTCTCCAGACGCGCTCTCCTCCACATATGTTTTTTCATTCGACACCTTAAATTCAGACGGCTTCCAAACACCTAGGTTTCGCAGCGACTAACCGCGCCGGAATATTCCAATATCCATCACATATTCTAGATCCCCCACCAGAAAACATTTAGCAAGAAAGGATCATGGAAATCTCCAGATGTGTTCTCATATCCCCTTCAAATCCCACCTTTCCTCCTCCTCCTCCTCCCCCCCCCCCCCCCCCCCCCCCCCCCCCCCCCCCCCCCCCCNCCCCTCCCATGACAACATCCTTCAAAACGTTTCCCACAACATACTATCTTCCCTCGAATATAAAGACTCCATCAAATCTATTTGCAATGCAATTGAAAAAAAATCTTCATCCGATGTGCCTGAAATATTCTCCTCTAAAATACATTCAACGTAATCCATGTAAATCCCTGCAATCCTCTCTCTTATTTCCACCAGTTTTTCATATGAAAAACTTTTCCCAACCAGTGTCGTTGCATATAGATTCTGGGTAGATATTCTGCACGTCGTCAAAGTACACCATTTTACATTTAGTTTCATCCATCCTCGTGGGTAGAAATAGCGGCAGATTTTGCGGGAGATTGGATTGTTTCACGAGACCAAGACGGCGTCTCTGGCCGACGGGAACCCAGGGTAGTGATAGAATATCTTTGGGTGTCGAGTGAGAGGACGTACGTGCAAGTTGGTGAGGGTCGGGGTTTGGGTGGAGGGTGCTACAGGCCAGTTCAAGAGAAAGCGCACAGAACAAGTGGATGGAGGGGGGATCACAGGGTAAGAGGAAGTAAAGCGGCTTCTTTGAACTGACCACCTGCGGCAGAAAAACCCGAGTATTCACCTCGCTTTTTACGGTGGAGTGTTCTCTACTTTCGGGTACAGCGGGGAGATGGAGACGGATGGCGGTCGTTGTAAGAGATACTGTTGAGGGGTTGGAAGAGGAACAAGTGTAGAGGGTATAAATAGGAATAAAGGAACTGAAGGAAGTTCTTCGATCGGAAATGATGGTTTAATTTGGGGTGTATGTCAACACTGTTTTAATTTTTGGCGGAAATTTTCGATAAACTTCTTGGAAATTTTCATTAGAGTTCCACTGGAATAAAAAAAAAATTCGGGGTTGAATGTTCAAGATGCTATGGGAAAATGAAATGTGCGAATTTGAGTTTAATTATTTCATAGAAATTAATACACGGAGAAAAAAGAGTTTTTTGATAACACTGTTGGAAAATTTTCGAAATTTCATGGAAGATATAGTAAATCTCATGAGAGTGACGTTGAATCTAATTTAGGGAAAAAATGGTTATGAAATTTCAAGTTCTAAGTAGAATTCACGGAAATTCATGAGTTTTCAGTGGGAGTGAGATGTAAATTTTAAGACTTGATTGAATTTTCAGTGGAATATGAATATTCAGAAAAAAATGACATGGATTTTCAATTTTTTCCTGAATTTTCACAGAATAATTGAATTGAAAAATCAAGTATTTTATTGATTTTCACATCATGCGAACAGAAAATCAATGGAATATTTGATTTTTCAATGACAATATTTTCTGAAATTTCAGTGGAACTTGAACACCATAAAAACTTCCGGAATTTGGCACGGAAAATTAAGACAAAAATTTCTAACAGTTAATTACGTGTTTACTTATATAAAGAAACTCATGGCTCGACAATTGACCAGAAGAAAACATCTTACGTTGAAACAGAAAAAACTTTCATCAAGAGATTTTTTACTTGTCATAACAAAAAAAAAAGGTTAATCTTGATATCGAATTTTCGTAAGGAATTTTGGCTAAAATGACGCATTAATTTTTAATGATACGCATTTGTAATGACACTTGAGTTTCGTCCACGTGAACTTGAACAGATTACTACCGAGTTCATTCGGGTAAACCTTTGTTTATCGATAATTCTGGTTACCATGCAATGATTTGGGCATTCCCGAAAATTTATCGAAATAATCCTATCCCCAATCCACCGCAAAACGTCAAATACTGCATTTCTATTGGGTGGCAATTCAGTTGGAGAAAATAATCAGTGCAATCTGAAATTTCAACATTCTTTACTCCCTAAACCAAATTCAATGTCACTCCCCTAAAAATTATAGCCTATTGTCCATAAAATTTAATTTTTTTCTTACCCTCTCGTGGTCGCGCTGTGGTCTGAACGGCGCCGTTTATGTTATTTTCACGATATCTCTAGAAATGTGATGAATTACGCTCTGCCCAGTTACGAGTTCCTCAAATGATATGTCCTGATGAGATTAAACACGGCAGGGTTACCCTGCATTGACAATTTTTTTCTCAATTAATTTTTTGTTGAGCGCGGTTATCGAAAATGAGCGCAGCGCTCACCGTGCGACCACTCTCGTNGGAATTATACGATTTTGGCTCATTTTATCTGCTTCGAAAATCTCCTTTTCTTTTTTCAGTCATTTTGTATATCNTCAGTCGTTTTTAAAAAGGAACGAAGGATTTACCAAATTGTCTGAACATCCGTAATAAAGCGATTTAAGTAAATATTAAAATTTTGTAGAAATTGTAAAGTTTATTCCGCCGGGAATCGTGAATTTAATCTTTTCAAAAGATAAAAAGAAAAACTTCTTCTGCGTCAGAACACTCGTAGTGGAAATTTCTTCTTCCTCTTCGATTTTTTTTGGCACTGACAGTATGTCTTGCGGCCGTGTAGTGGAAATTTGACGAGCGGTGTTGCCGACCCTCGTGGTAGTCCCAAGCAGCGTGTGCGGAGTGGGGGGTCGCTGGCCGGTGATATGTTTATACTGTCGTATGGCTCTGGCAACGCTGCGCTCGAAAATGTACGGACGGCGCAGCGCTTACCACGCGACCAACGACGTTCGGCGAAAACGCGCAGGAGGATTAACAATGCAGCAAGACCCATTCATTCTCCCTCTTTCCGTGCTGCGTTTACCCTCAATTTTCGCTCAAGTTGAAATGAAAAACTCACACGGAGTGGCAAAATTGAGGACCTCTGACGCAATATGTTTTCCCGCAATTACAAAAAAAATACAGGAGAAGTATGAAGTGAGCGTAGAAGGAATGAAAGTGTGACGTCATTCGATCCTTTATTACTCGGTGAAAATTGTCGTTTTATTTTCTAGATTCTCATTTTCTCATCTCCAACACCTACGCAGACATGGTTGCAAATACCTCATGGCAGTGGTCTGGGGGAAGAGGGTAGAAGCTAAATGTGACAGCTAGGAAACTCTCATACTAGCACGTACTGTAATATTATCCGGTGTATGCTGTCCTCCGGAGTGTTGAGAATAAACCCTTTTTAACTCTGAGCAAATGAAATGAAACGCTGTGTTCGTGGTGTCAGTTTCGTGTTTCTTGTCTCTTTGATTATTGAAGTTGGAGTTTTATCGCTGGTTGTTGTACTGGCGGGTTCAACACGCAGTTAGAAAGAAAAGTTTTTTCAGAAGGACATCTTTGCTTGTATCAAAAAACTCATGGCTTGAAAATTGCACGGAGAAAATTATTTGAGGAATTTCATCAACTAGTTGATGAAATTCCCCAACTTGTTGTTGAAAAAATTAATTACCAACCAGTTGTTGAATTTCAACAACTAGTTAGTGCAATTTAACAACTATTTATTTAAATTTCAGAATAGTACATTACGCAACTAGTGCGGAAAGCAGGCGGTTAGGCGAAAGAGACCGCCTGCTGTCCGCACGTGTTGCGTATACTATTTTATATGATAAGTGCGTGATGAAGTCTGGGGGTGGAGGGGGGGAGAGGGGGGTGTGGGGGGCGAAGCCCCCCACGAGAAAAGGGGGTCCAGGGGGCGAAGCCCCCGG
>NW_021680357.1:2155972-2173221 GCF_001412515.2 Diachasma alloeum
AATAATTATAAAAAAGTGTGATTTAAAAATTATGCGGAACTTGTGAAGAAAAAATTAATTATATTCATTAAATATGTAGTTCAAAAAACTTGTAAAGTATTTTTGATTGAAAAAAATTAATTATAATAATTACAAAATACAATGTTTAAAAATCATTAAGAATTCGCAAAAAAAAGAAAGTTATAATTATAAAAAAATATGATACAAAACGTAATTGAAAAATCGAAGAATATTTTATTTCCATTTTCTTCAAATGTCACATCACCAATAAACTCCTCCTCATCAGTAAATAAATTCTCCTCACTGCCTAACTCTTCATCACTATCAGGAATTATACGATTTTGGCTCATTTTATCTGCTTCGAAAATCACCTTTTCATTTTTCAGTCATTCCATGTATTCACTATTCGGAGGTTAGATTTCCTTCCTTGTTATTCTCTTTTAATAGGTGATGCGCATGCGCGTCATGCGTTATTTCGGGTTTCAGTTGACTATAGTCAACTGAAACCCATGCGGTTACACGCACGTATCATATAAAAACCATTTTTTTATTTCATTCGACAACCATTTGTCAAATTTAAAAGGGAATTGTAGATTATTGTGAAAATATCTTCTACGGCAGACATTCATCGATTGCCACGGTATAAATGATTGCGAGATTGTTTCCTAAAGTATATATGCCCTCACCATCTACTTTGGTAGTCAAAATTAGTCTTACGCTTACGCTTATTCGAGGTTTTCGAGATAATTCGAGATCGATTTCGTTTCTCCTTTTTACGATAGGATATTTTTCAATAAAAATGAGGAGAAAAAAAATTATTTTTAACAATCTGTTTTTCCTCACCTGTGTAATGAGGAAAACATAGATTTTTTAAATAATCGACGTTTTTTCCTGAAAAGTCGATTCACAACATCAATGTTTTTGAAAAACATGAATTCTTCGATAATCGATGTTTTTTATAAAACATCGTCCATCCCTAATTGAAACCTAATCAGGCTCGCCGAGGAATGACTCAATAGGAGAAATAACATTCTTAAAAAATAAATGCTTCTCTGAAGTAAATGAATATTTGGCAAAAATATTTTTTTTTCTCAGTGCTTATTGTTTCTTCTCAGAGTCGAACCGTTCGTTTCTCCCCATCTGGGTTGTAAAAGTCGGGTGAATCGCTGGAGGCGAAAAAGACTGAGGGAGGGAGGGGGAGGAGAAGTTCGGAAAGCAGTTTTCATTATGAATTGAGAATCGTGGGAGTGATTTGCAATGTCAAAGGATTCTGGCATTATATTTAGAAGTTGTATTCACTCTTCATGGAGCGTGTGGGCAGGAAACATGAATTGTGAGTTATGTGTGTTGGTGAAGTAATTTATAGTTAGGTGGTGGATGAAGTTTGCTGAAAGCACTCTGGTGGTAATTAAAAAATTTTATCTTTTATATTTCTAGAGAATTGAGGGGTAAAAGGCAATGGAGAATATATGAAGGGTTACTTTGAAGCAGAGTAAACGTTTGAGACGTCGTTTCAGAGAATACACAATTAAATTTGTTTTAAATGAGAGCTACATTGTTGGCAAAGCAAATTCATGGTTTAGTGAATTTACAAGAGAGCGATGTTGAATTCGATTCAGGCGGAGAAAACCATTAAGTTTCAAATTTCTTTGAATCTTCAAGGGAATTGTAAATTGTTCAACTTAAATTATCGATCAAAATATTTAATTTCCACTGAAATTGCGAAAAATTTTGTTATTGAAAATTTATAACTTCATGAAAATCGGTGGAAATCAATAGAAATCAGGAAAATTTACGTAAATATGTTCTTGAATTTGACAACAATTGAAAATTCAGCGCAATGTAGTACCTAATATTCAGGTTTTGCGAAACTTGATGCACTTTACGTACGGCCTACATTCTAATTCTCATAAAATTTATTTGTTGTTCAGAGTCAAGAAATTGATGATTTCTTAAAATACATTCTTCGATTTTTTCAAAATTCCTATGCAAAATCCCAGATAGTCTAGGAGAATAGGCGAAACAGGAATTTTTCTAAGAAATGCATTTTGCCTCGGGCTCTTATGGAAATTTGGAAAAAATATATTAGAAATAAAAAAAAATAGTCGTCATTTTCCTGAAATTTTGCACTTGGGTGGAGCTTTCAGGGAGGAACATAAAAAAAATAATCCAAGCGGTCTAGGAGAATTGTTTAGTAGGGATAATTAAAAAACTCATGAAAAATAGGAATTCTGCGTGTGCAACTTGGAATAGCGACAACGTCGAGGTTAGAAATCGTGGAGGGGTAAGCGCGGCAAATACGAATGGAGTTGTGGTGATACATTTCGCTATGGGAAGGAACATAACAGCTGACTAAATCAGTGCTACCAATTTATACCTCGAGCGGCACGACGTTGTCACTTTTTCTATCCATATTAATTATTCTCCAATTATCCAAAAGACAAGCTAGAAAAATAAAAGAAGGCTTGAAATATGTGGAAAAAAATAGAACAGTTATTTTAAAAATATTTCGAACACAAAAATGGTCGAAATAGGTTGAAAATTTGTAATTGAAATATCGTTTTTTTTGTTCAGCGATTGGTTTTCTGCGAGAGAACAATAGATTCCCCTCCGTCTCACCTCCTACGTGGCCACGCCGTCATAAATACCTTGAAGAGGTGACGTTGTGAATTGAATAGCTTCCCATAGCTCTTTTTTGATCACTTATTTTTTTGGGGCGCATTAAACGTCAGCGAGAATTTAACCAATTGTTTTAGTATTCATTTTTTTAATAATATGTTGTTTAATAGTTAATAGTTAATGTTTAATTTTTTAATAATGAATTTTTTAGGCAGGTATTACATAAATATATCTGTATTTATACCATATTCGCATCGTTAAAGTCGCATGTGGAAATTTGGCTGAAAGATCGATAATTGCTCCAGTCTCAATTGGGATGTACACAGATGCTTCTCGTAGTCTCGTTGAACTCGGAAAGAAGAAATGAGAGAAAAACCTCCAGAAGCTTAAAAAATAAATAACGAAGAGTCCAAGTTCTACGATGGGTTTTCCCTCGTCTTCAGTGAAAAACTCATTATACCAAATATCATAATCCAGGGGCTCAGATAGAGGGATTCCCTGGTTTTTTAGAGAGAGAACATTTTCTCGTGTTATTTCAAATTCACTCGAGGAATATTTCGTTCACTTCATAATTTCTCTTGCTCCTCTCCGACATTTAAAATTTCATATCAATTTAATATTTTCCTCTGGGAACTTAAATACCGAACTAACTTCACAGTTTTCTTTTCATTCTTAGGATTGATCGCCCTGATTTTGAGAGAAATAATTTTTATGATACAAGTGAATAAAGGGCACTTTTTTGTATTCTTCGCGGGCGAAAAACCGCCCTTTTTTTACCAGTATCATAAATTTGGTAGAAAATTTTTAAGGAACTTCCGCAGTCAATTTTGGGGCTATGGAGTGGGGGAAAATATCAACGGTTCCGACACTCCGCCAATTCCAAATAATTTTTATTCCGAAATATTATTTATCCGAATTTTTTAACAAATAAAAATTTTCATGAGAGATTTGACAACCACGCATTTTTGTTCGACGCAGTTGGTATTCTTGTGTTCCGACAAAATCCTATACTGTACTATAGAATCTATAGTATATGTCTTGGCGGAGTTCACAGGATGGCCGCCGCCGCGCGCACTTTAACCTCCCTCAGCGTTGCCATGTTCAGTCATCAGTTTCCTCTAACGTAACTAAAATCCCGAACTATGCCATATATTTTGGATAATTACAAATAATCCCTGTGGTGACGGCTCACGAAATTGTGGGGATATGTTCCTGAAATATATACGTTTCTATTCGTGAAGCGTGTGGATTTTTATTACATTGTCGAATTTTTTTGTGATTTTTGAAAAAGTGGTGCTATAAGACTCTGTGTTGATGACACATTTTTCATATTTTCTCCTCAACAATCTGTGTGGTTCAGCGTTTTGGGACTTTGGAAGACTATTTGTAATCACGCAAAGAATATATTTAAAATTTTTTAGATCTGCAGTCCATTTCCTTCTACTCTCGTATACTTACTGCGGAAGTTCCTCAAATATTAGAACCGCGGATTCCTGAAAATAATCCCATTATTAACAATAATAATAATAATTATTATTTAATTATTATTTTATTATGAATAATAATTCTAGGGATTAATATATCCCTAAGAACCAGAACATTTTGTGCTCTGAGCAGATGGTGAGATATTTGTATACATACTTGAGACAACTCTCTGCACTAAATAAGCAGAGAAGATTACCTTTAAAAATCTCAAATACCCCCGACTTAATCCCGCAAAACCTGTTGCATTTATTTCGCAACCAAAAACATAATTTATCATCTTCAGCCGGTAATCCGAGTGAAGCAGAACCCCATAAATCGAGTCTAGCTAACTCTCAGATTCGATGACGTAATTAACTCACGAAATTGCAGACTTCGATGTCGCAGTACGTGTTTCACACTGCATAAATTTCTGGACGAGAATGAACCTTGATTGAAGGTTCACGCGTCAGTGGACGAAGTTATTAATATCCATTCCTCATTTTGTCTGCATTTACTAATATCTGTATTGAATAGTGGCATGGAATATGTCATGAATTCACTGAATAATCTCGAACTAATTCTGGACTCCATAGCTGGAGTCGTTATTGGAAAACTTTCCATGTTTGCTATTCGGCAATATTTTCATCAATATTCTCCAATCGACAAATCAAAAGTGGAGGACATGAAATTTGTCATTCGAATTTGTCATTTTTTATGTTTTATATATTCGTTTATACATTACGGAGAATGAAAAACTCAATCAATGATAATAATCAAGTATAAGAGAAGAATCATTGAATAATTTTGAATTTTTTATCAACCAGCTTTCAATTTTCAAAGTAATTTGTTTAGTACCCATAATCGTTGCACAATGAGGGACGTGTAATCAACTGATGTCCTAGGAAAATGAATAATTCACTAGTGAATTGGTCAAACGGTTTAAGTCAATTTACTCTATAGTTGATTTTTCGATAAATATTTCCGAATTTAAGGGAGATAGCGAAATTTCCATAATAACCTTTTTTGTAGAGCGAATTGAGTTCTACTAAAAAGGTTATAAGAAAAATTCTTCTATCTCCCTTAGCTTTCGAGATATTCATTGTAAACTGGCCAATAGCCAAAATCGACGTAAACGATTTGACCACTTCGCTACTGAATTTTTCTGGATTTGTCAGAGAATCCGATAATTTTCTAGCTTTTTCTCGAATTTTCATACAGTTAGGGTCTTTGGTGTGTAGATCACTGGGTGGTTGAAATGGAAGGGGAATCTTATTGTTCTCGAGCCCTGATTCAATCCCTGAGTACGAAATTTCCAATTTTCAAGGAACTATTTAAGTGTGCATTTGAAAATTTTTTGAATATTGATTTTATTCATCACATTGATTGATTTTTTTCTCATCACCTACGGGTGTCAAATAATTTTTATTGGATGTTTTCCTAATTATTGAAATAATTTTAAAATGCGTCTCGAGTTGGTAATCCTGTCGAGTGTTTTCTCTTTCTCAGTTCCGTGGTCCAACCCATACCTTTCCCATGATGCTCACTGACATTCGAATCACGCGCCTGCGCGTGAGGGCGTAATTGCCCCGAAACTCATAATTTTCCGAATCATTTGGTCAAATAACTTTCTTATGAAATCTGAAAAAAAACTGAAACTTAAACCTGTTCGCACAAAAGATTTGATTTATCACCCACTAGTTTTTCCTCAATAGTTCATTATTTTTTGGGTGCCATAGAAATTTCCCTAATTGAGAGTGGGGCAACCTCGGAGGTTATCGCTGAAGGGGTTCCAAAAACATCCAAATTTCATTATTTTTTTTCTTGAGACTGAGATCTGAAAAAATGGGCAAGAGTTCTCAATAATGCAGCATACTAGAAATTTTTCCCCTGAAAACGCCTTAATGCGATACAACATTCGCCAAAACATTTTGAAATGAAAAACGACGTCTCCAGCACGAACTCACGAAAAAAATGGTTGACTGCTGACAGCGATATTGCAAGAGAGTAATGAGGGCAGGATGTTACCGTGTTGCCCCGAGGGTGTGGATTCGACCCTTCAGAATAGGCAACTAACGCTGTAAACATTCTCGGTTATCATGAGAGTCTCGGAGATTCTACTGGTCGTTGAATAAATATCACGAAACCACCGTGGATTTTCCTCCGAAACCTCAAGCATATACCGATCCCGCTTACTTCAGTGTACACATCCAATGTTAAACACCAACAGTTATCGAACGAAGCTTCAGATATCGGCGCAAAGTGCCAAAAAATATATAACCGTTACCGTGAAGTGTTCAACGAGTAAACGACATTGTTCTCCCCGAGGTTATCTTCCACCACGATAAAACGAATCTCGGTCGTATCTTCGGGATGATGATTAAAATTCCACAGACGTGATTCCATTGAAATTGTCGTGCATCTTGAAATGTTGAGTTCCATCTTCATTTTAATTATTCAAGATGTTTTGTTCTGCTTCCGTTAGTTCTACTTCGCAAGTATAGGTCCGTTGTGTGCCACAATAATTCATCACGTTGTTTATTCTGTTATCCAAGTTTTAATGAATATTTTTTTTAGGTCGTCCTCGATATGAAACCAGCAGAAAGCTCCAGCTGTTTTGTTAGACTCCTTCTTTTGTACTGAAGTGTCTTTGTTACGTTCATTAAAATTCCGCAGATGTGATTCCTCTATCGTGAATCCAATAAATGCATGTTTGATTATTTGAATTGCTTTTGAAAGATGAAGGAATGCTTGCAACAACTGCAAGCAGTTACGCTGAGAAAAAAAATCTAGTAGCTGAAACGCATTTACTTGAGACAAGTCATTTTGCTTCAACACGGAAAAAATATCCTCGAATGGCGTATATAATATTCCGGAATCCGGAATATTTTATCCTCAATTCCGGAATGATATTCCGGGAACTTGCTCGCATTGAAATACGTTGCGTTAATAAGAGATCGCATGTCCTGACGACGCGCCATTCGAATTTAAGTAAATTTAAGTAAATTAATTTCACTTTTTAATTTAATTCATAATTTTAAGTAAATTTAATTTAGACGGAGCGTCGTCAGTAAATAAAATCGACTACACTCTAAAAAAAGATTACTTCTGATAAGTAGGAAAACTACTTGTATTCAGTACCGAGGCGTTTCTGGAGAAAAGCTAATTTTTTTACTTGGTCCAAGTCGAAAATCGACTGAATACAAGTTTTATGCTCCAAGTACAATTAGCACTGGTGACAAGTACCAACTGTACTCATCATCAGTACTGAAAGTACTTGTACTGAGTACCGAGCTGTACTTCTCAAAAGTAGAAAAAATACTTGAGACAAGTAGTAATAGTACTCAAATCCAGTACCAATGGATTTTCGCGGAATATTACAGTAAGATTCATCATACAATGGAGATCGTTGAAAAACGAAGAATTAATGCAAATAAAATTATTGTTTATTGTTCGTTTGCCCCTCAAATGCTTGAAAATTGAAATGTACTGGACTACAGTCCAGTGTAATAAATTCTCGAGCTACAGAGATTTTTTTTTCAAAATTTTTCAAAAGATGTGTAGAATAACAATTACCAATTAAGTTTTCCAAATTTAATTTCCAAATAGTCCTTTTTTTTAATAACAAAAAAGGTAATATTCATGCGAAATAGCCAGCAAAATGATTCTCAAAATAATTGTTATATTTTATATTGAACAAAAAAATTGAAGTATTAATCTTTTGAGCTATCTTGTGTGAAAATTGCAATTTCATTATGCGACAAAGAATGAAATTGCCTATTTAGAAGTCGAATTTTGAAAAAAAGTAGCTCGTAACCGTTATTCTAGACATCTTTTGAAAAATTTACAAAAGGAAACCCCTGTAGCTCAAAAATTGAGTACACTGTGCTATTTTTCTTCATTTTCAAGGTCTTGGGGGCAAATAAACAATAAATAATCTTTTTGTTCCCACTTATTCTTCGTCTTTCAACATATATAAATAAGCAATCATCAATGTGTGATAAATCTTACTGCAATATCTCGCGATTTTTAAACTCATGGTAACCTCCCCTCGATGAAATTTGGTCATTGTCATCTGAGAATGATAATGATAATGATAATGAGAACGATAATGAGAATGATAATTAATTATATGAAATTTCCCAACAAAATAACCAACCAAAAGTACTGGAATCAAGTCATAAAAGTACTCGCGAGAAGTAGAAAAATTACTTGCTCCAAGCATTAAAAGTACTTGTGAGAAGTAAGAAAAATGCTGACAGGAAGTAATAAAAGTACTTCCTGCTAGTACTTTTCCTACTTGCTTAGCAAATATTGTACTTCACCCAAGGACATGAAAAGTACTTGGGACAAGTAGTTTCCCAACTTTTCACAAGAAAACTTCTCCCAAGTAGGATTCAGTACTGGTGAGTAGTAACTTTTTTTTAGAGTGTAACTAAATCATTCATGTTACAAATTAGATTTCTCATCGAATGAGAAGTGTTATGGCGTATTTTTCCGGTTTCAAAAATAATAATAAAAAAAATTGTTCATAAATAATGGAGGACTTGTGACTGCAGTGGTAACAGTCGAATTTTGATCGGGCAACATCGCACGCTTCGGCTAGTAGTGGGGTTGTAACAGTGAGATGAATGTTTGTGTGTGTTATACGTGTCCATATGCTTTCAGTACTGCATTATCGTCACCGACTTTACCGACTTCGATCAGCTGTTGTGTGGTGTTGTCGCGTTGCTCGACTCGTAATGGCGGTCAAATTTTTTTTAGAGGAATTCAAAAATCAATCGAAGATATCACGCTTATATGGCCTGCTCCTCTACTTGTTCTCGCCGGCGATTGATTCTCCATAGTCTAAAGTAAATGGCTTGTAGTTTTTTTTCAATATCTTGAGTGTCTAACCCATGCAACATGTCGATCAAAGTTCACACGGTCACGTTTCTTCCCTAAGCGTAATGTTACAAGAAGTGATTTTCAGAAATTAATTTCTCACTAGGATGCCCCGATAGAAGGATTAAGATTATTATTAACGTGTGGTTCAAATATGATCTTGGCATATGAGACAGTATCAAAATTATGGCGAATAATGTGGGTTTTGGCTGAACATTCTTAATCGTGAAGCGAAAAAAAAACTCAAGTCCACCATTATTTCAATGACCCACAATATTTTGCTCTGGTCTGCTCTACTTTCGCAAAAATATGAGTCTGCTATGTGCCACAATAATTCATCCCATTGTTTACTCTGTTACTCAAGTTTTAATGAATTTTTTTCATTCATTCTTGGCACGAAAGGAAAGCTCAGCCATATTGTTTTATTTTTATTCCCTCTCCCGCCTCAACGAAGATAAACAAAGTGAAGCTGCGGGTTTTATCCTCGGCACCGGAAGAGTATCTGCGTGAACAAGTTTTCCGGGCGTATACGAGGCGCTAGAAATGAAAAATTTAGTGTTATAACATTTATGAGTGTTGAAGTACAATTTATGATGGGGTTTAGGGTGATATTTTTCAGAGCCGGGAAATTGTTAACAAATAGAGGATCATTGAACGGACTTGTTGAGCGAAATGTATCGTTACAAATTCATGGAGAACAAATGGCGTTTGCGGGGTGGAGTGAGGAGGCGACAGAATCATCAGCCAAGTTGAGTAATTTAACTTGTTTCCAGTTTCAATTGAGTTTTACAGAACACGGAGTAGTTGGAAAATGTTATTAGTAGAAATGGTGAGGTTAAGTTGATGCTAAACGGGTAAATATTGAATTTATTCCCGCTGAGTTGGTCCAGGATGTGTCACGAATAAAGAAGGAGAAAAATGACCGAGTTTTCTGTTATCTGTCAATGGAAAAACATGGAGTGAATTTCTTTTAAGTGTTTCTGATTTATTGAATAGATCTGCATTCTATTTGGATTCACTTCTCTTTGTTTCGTATACAGAAAAACCTAAATGAAAATTAGGTTTTGCAGAGCGCAATTTACGGTTTGCTAAACGTAATTTACTCTTAACGCAAATATGATGTTGGGTGGCTTTTTTTTGTTGTGAAAATCGGAACATAGGATTAAAGAGACGTATTTTATGAAGTATCTTCAAAGAAAAAACTATTTTTGACAAAGAAGGTTTACTTGATACAAGAAAATATTTTCGTGTAAATTTTAAAAATCGTGAAATCTCCTGACAAATAATTTCGTTCTCAGACTGGGAGAAAAAAGTTTTCAAGACTAGAAATCATGTCTTTCCTATAAATTCATATAGTTTGCGTTATATCTAGATTTTTTTCTTCATCAGGGCTTTGATTACACAAAATCTTGCGACAAAGAGCACAACACTTAAGATCAATTTTCTGTACACTTGAATTGATAATGAAAGTGTTCGTCGTGCAATCGAAACAAGAATTCCTCAGTTGGAGATGATGAGTGATCAAATCGGAAAAGTGTGAATTCTCACCATCCATTAAATTCTAGATATATTAATAAAAAAAAAAATTCTAGATATAACGCAAACGATATAAATTCAAGCGCAAAATACGTTTCAGGAACCGTGAAAGATGTCTTCTTCAACGTAATTTACCCTCAGTTTTTTCTGCGTGTACAAAGGGCTTTGTTACCACATTTCAGATGTTTGGGAATTAAAGCCTCTCGAATTATTCAAATGCTATAATTTGGTATAAAATTCTCGATTTTGGAATCGTTATAACTTGAATAAATCAAATAATCATTTCTTATAATTAATAAATTCACATAAATTGATAAAACTAATAAATATTTCATTCAGAAACTAAACAACTCTGTCCACCGAGGATGATCCGTCCTCTCCATTACCCCAAATCTCTCATAATTGTTCAGACAATTGAATATACCCAAGATAGTCCCCAAACCCACCCAATCGAAATGACCCATAATTAGTTCTCCTAATGATTTGATCACAGACCATCTGTGTACCATCGATTTGCCTTCAAATTGCCCCAGCGACAGAAGCGTCAGCCTGTTGGTTGAGGTTGACTACTCAGAAACGTCTGACTACCAATGTCCCTGGATTGCACGTTGAACAGCAAGAGACCACTGAGGCATGTACCGATCAAGCCAGGACGTGCAACACGGTTGGCATGTAAAAGCCTCCACCAGATTGACATTCTCCATTCCCGAGGCAAGCTGACCCCTCCCCACCACCACAGGGTTGTCGCCCTCTCGGCTGAATGAATGCCAGTGAATCTGGACATTGGCAGCCTGTCCATTTACCCCCCAGGGCGATGTCGTGCCTGATGCATCAATTAATTCAGAAAAAAAATTCCCATCTGAATTCGAACAAACGGTGAAAGCCCTGTCAAATAGTCTCACGCAGCCAGTGATAATGATTTTTTTTTCATTTTCCACTGGTGGTAAAATTTCTCTTTCATCCTGAATGGCGCTTCCCTCGCGGTCACATCGAGCGTTGAATGTATTTTCTCGTGAATTTCCATTTGGAAATTTTTATTTTCCTCGTTCTCTTTCAGATCATCCCTTTTTGCTTCTCAATGCAAGCTTTGAAATCACTGTATGTTTAGATTTTCATATTCTGCTTGGAAATGATGTTAAATGAAGGTTCATTTTTTTCTCGAATGTAGGTATTGTTGAGCCCTATCGATCGCCAGTAATTAAAATTTAATTCATCGATTAGTTTTTTAAATTTTGGAATTCTTTGGAAAATCGGTTGTCCCACGATAACTAAAAAAAATGTTCTGAATTGATTGAAAGATGGCCTAAAAAAATTGTTTGGATGTCCTTCTGATCGACTTCGAAGATGCTATAGCAATACTCATTATTTTGATTTATTTAAAAATTTTAAAAAATTTAGTATTTTTTCAAAATCAGAATTACGGGGAAATCGTTGAATATCATGCTTCAAATGATTTCAATCATAGCTTAAAATGTTTGTTGCAATGCCATTAAGTCGAAGTGAAAAGATGATTACGATAGTTATATTGGTTGATTTAATTTTTATGGTGATTGTTGAAAATTTCGAATTTTTCATGAATTTCCGTGAAAATGAGCTTTTCGTCACTGAGGCCCGATAATGGCGCTATATGGGCCTGTTTTGAGGGCGATAAATAGCANCGCCACCTTACCTTTTCGGGCCTTCGTGACGAAAAATAGTATGTGTCATTCGGGCGATAGCGTTGGTTTTCGAATCGTGTGAGTTTGCAGCACTCGGCGTAGTATAGTCGGAGACGAGGGCCGCCGGAGGCGACCCGAGTCTACGACTATACTACGCCTCATGCTGCAAACTTCACACTCATCGAAAACCGCCGCTTATCGCCCTAATGACACAATGTACTATTCTGATGTTTTTTCAAATTTAATGTTTCAAATTCATTAGGTATGTATAAATAAAATTTTTCTATTAACATTTTATCGAAGGGTTGAGGGACGGTATACTGATAGAACCGTAAAAAAGACAATCGGTTGTATAGAAGAAAGAAATAATAAGAATAGTGATGATGATAAAATTCAACCAAGTTGAAAATCTGACAAAACTAGTTGAACAGGAATCATTTTATTAAATTATTCAATTTAATAAAATTAAATAAACAATGAATTATACATAATAGAAGGAGATGATGTACAAAATAACCATTCGGAAGCATATTGCCAAGGATAATCGAATCCCTATTTAAATATTGAATTACCGGTAAATATTGTGGCCGTCAATTAGTTAACACCACTCTTAAAGTTTTTGATTACTTTCCAATTACTAATTCAAATATTCAAATTTTCAACTGTTTTAGGAAGATTGACGATTATTTGTGTAATCCAAAATCACCTTTTAAAAAATTTGAATTATTCACTTAGTAGTAAATTTACAGTTCTATATCATCAAAATTATTAATTTATCATTAACCGAAAAAAAAACAGATTTTTAATATTACACTATTCATAAAATTTGATCAGCATATTTTAAATCGTCATTGATGAAAGGTTTAAAATATGCTGATATTCCTGTAATATTACAGAAATTTAATATTGATGGCGATCCCTGCCCATTGCTAATTTATTAGCAAAAATGACTGTACTATATGCAATACAAGAGCAATTTCCCACTTGTTTTCATTTCCCACCGGCGGTTAAATTTCTCTTTCATCCTGCCGATGGATTACACGCGAATCCGCAGCTGAATGGCGCTTCTCTCGCGGTCATATCGAGCGTTGAATGTATATTCTCGTGAATTTCCATTCAGAAATTTTTATTCTCCCCATTCTCTTTCAGATTCTCCCTTTTTGCTTCCGAATGCAAGCGTTGAAATCGTTTTATTCTTAGATTTTCTAATTCTGCGTGGAGATGATGTAAAATGAAATGTAAAATACGAAGTTTGACGACTATATGTCGAATAGCCTGACGCAGCCAGTGATGATGATTTTTTGCTTCATTTTCTGTGCATCTGTGTAATTGCTTGCTAATGGGTTGTGAGTTATTGTCAAGTGGGTTTCAGCGAGTTTTGTAAATAGGGGATGAAACCTTTCAACAGTTTTTGCTTCATTGTTGCGCGTTTGGTCGTGTAAGTGGGAGGGAAAAAACTGGAGTTGAGGGAGAGGGTTTTATAGTCGTGAGAATAATTGCGGGTAATAAGGATAGTTGTGTAATTGCCATGTAATTATAATTTTTCAAGTCAAATTATAAAAGTATATAAGAGGAGGAAAAAATTGGGCGGACGAGATTTGAAGTCGGGTGGGTATTAATTTTAATTTCCGCAACGAAATGTCCAATTTCAGTCCTTACTTTTGCATGAATATACTGCAAAAACTGCTAGGTTAGGGGAAAATTAAATTTCCATGGGGAGAGTGCATTATTAAATTTCACAGACAGAAAAATCTAAACGTAAATTATGTTTTGCCAAGTGCAATTACAGATGAGTACAATACGGAAAAAATAATCATAATTTACGAATTATCGAATTGACTACGAATAATTACGAATTAATCTTAATTTACCGTGATTATTGGCGTAATTTACGAATTCGAAATCGAAAATTGCGCTTATATAATTGTAATTTATGGCGAGATTGAGCTTCATTTATCCTTGAACTTCAAGCGTAAAATACGCTTCAGAAAGCGTGAAAGACGACTCCTTAAACGTAATTTTCTGTGTGCACATTTCACTGAAATTCTAATAAAATTCTAAATTTGTAAGCAGCAGGAAGGCAAAAATTAATCAATCAACTTTGATGCATCGCGTTAAGGATATCCCTGAGTTACAAATACTTTCAGTCAGGTTATCCTAAAATTTGGTTTATTGTTATTTTGAAATAAAAAATGATTTTTAATGGATTTAATTCACTTGGATGTTTAATACGATTTTCAAAGAATTTTACTATTGACAGATCTTTCTATGTTCATCACGTTGGATCTCTCATTTTCTATTTTTATAAAATATTTCCTTTTCCATTTATTGATTTTGTTTATTCGATTAAACACTTGAAAGGTTAAATTACAGCAGTTTTATCTAATTGATTCATTTATTTGACTGTTTAACGTGATATTCAAAGTCTATATGAATGTTAAAGTTGGTTCAAATTTATAAAATGTTTTAATTTGTTTGGTTGTATCATTTATTAATAGATATAACTCGATTTTAAGATTGGTTCTGATTAATTGGAAGCATAACGTGATTAACACCATATAAATTCACTTGAGTATTTCACAGCACAAAATTAGTTTGATTTAAATATTCTGTAGAGTATTAGTGGTTCGATGAGTCAAGATAATTCACTTTGGTTCAGTTGATTCGGATATCACAGTTTGAATAGGATGATTAAGATTTGAATATTCGTATTGGATGGTAAAAATTTTTTTTATGTGTCTTGGCCGACTGCTAGAGCAAAACTAATCTCTAAATTTTCTCAGACGTGCTACGACACGTCACTTTCTCTGCGTATGTTTAGTACAAAAGGCCTCTTTGTTACCATGTTTCGGGTATTTGCTATAGTTCAAAGTGAGAAACTCAAGTGAGTCAATGAGGGATTTAAAACTTCGGGAAATATTCAAGTGTTACAATTTGGTATAAAATTTACAATTGGAGTTGACGGACTATGGAATTATTATAAATTGAACAGTTTTAAATAGCAATTTTCAGTAACTGACAAACTTCTGGGAAGAGTAATAAATATTTCGTTTTAAAACGGAACAAACTTGAATTTTCAATAAAAACACGATATTTACCTGAACTTTCCCGAGTTTTTGCAGTGATTCTGGTAAAAATTCTCCCTCAAAAATTGCACGACTTTTAATGCTCATTCAAATCAGTGATCTGTTAATTGATTTCTGATGCACTCAATTAGAGTGCCGAATCGCAATAATAATCCACAGAAATGGAGTGCATCAATGGCTCCGTATCAGTGAGGCAAACGACCCGAAATGCTACCGTTGACTCGAAAATGAGGAGACAACGCTCTGTCGACTTGATTAAATACCAGATTTTACGAGGGTTCCACCTCCCGACACATACATAACGCACAAGCACTCCAACTGGTGTATGCGATCGAGTGAAAAAGAGGTGGAAAATTTACAGCGTCGACAATGAACCCGCCTGTTCGCTGCTTTTTACGATCGACCACTATTAAAAGCAGTTTGATGAACGACACTCGCTTGCATCTGATTACTCGCTTTTTCCTCTTCTCTTTTGAATTTAAAAAAATTGATCGCTCCATTTGCGACGTGGCACATGGAGATACGCGGGGAAGATGAATGGCTCGCGATTTGAAGAGACGAAAGAATGGCGCGAAAAATGTTCGTCTAAGCGGCGACAGCAGTCACCAGCGGAGCATTTGAGTCTCAATGGTTGAGGAGAAATGCGAAAAGTTGTTGGAAGATTGTGGAGAGTCAAAATTGATTGTTAGAAGCGTCTTCTGCATGCACGTTTCATTTTCTTCCCTTTTACGGGTTTCAGGGTCCATTTAATACTGATGTTTCCAACATTTTCCTTGTCAAATTATGGAAATTTTCGTCAAGGGACATTTCCACTGAAATTTCAGGAACTCGCTTCATGGAAAGATGAAGTATCCCATCAACTTTATAATTGAACTATTATACTGAGAAAACAATATAATGTCTGAGACATATTTACTTGAGGCAAGTAATTTTTCTTCAATCGCTGAATTCTCCATAGTCTGTCAATTCCGATTGTGAATTTTATACCAAATTGTAACACTTGAATATTTCCCGATGTTTAAATCCCTCATTGACTCACTTCAGTTTCTCGCTCCGACCTATAGTAAATACCCGAAACATGGTAACAAAGAGGCCCTTTGTACTAAACATACGCAGAGAAAGTGACGTGTCGTAGCACGTTTGAGAAAATTTAGAGATTAGTTCTGCTCTATCAGTCCGCCAAGACACATAAAAAATTTTTCTACCATCCAATACGAATATTCAAATCTTAGTCATCCTATTCAAATTGTGATATCCAAATCAATTTAACCAAAGTGAATTATCTTGACTCATCCAACCACTAATACTCTACAGAATATTTAAATCAAACTAATTTTGTGCTGTGAAATACTCAAGTGAATTTATATGGTGTTAATCATATTACGCTTCCAATTAATCAGAATCAATCTTAAAATCAAATTATATCTATTGATAAATTATACAACCAAACAAATTAAAACATTTTATAAATTTCAACCAACTCTAACATTTATATGGACTTTCAATATCACGTTAATAAATCAAATCAATGAATCAATTAGATAACACTTTTGTAGTTTAACCTTTTAAGTATTTAATCCAATGAACAGAATCAACAAAAGGAAAAGGGAATATTAAAAAAAAAGGAAGTGAGCGATCCAATGTGATGAACATAGAAGATCTGTCAATTGTAAAATTCTTTGACAATTGTATTAAACATCCAAGTGAACTAAATGCATTAAAAATAATTTTTTATTTCAAAATAACAATAACCCAAACTTTAGAGTAAAGTGAAATTATTGAGTGAAATTATTTGTACCTCAGGAGTATCGTTAACGCGATGCGTCGTCATAATTTTTAGTCTTGAGAACACTTAAATATTCTTTTGGGACAAAAGAATCTCATCCTGTTGGAAACTTTTTTCTCTTATTCTGAGAACAAAATTATGTATCAGGAGATTTCAAAATTTTTAACATTGACAAGTGAATATTGTCAATGTTACAAAATGTCGAGTTGTTTTTTTTTT
>NW_021680357.1:2173324-2184840 GCF_001412515.2 Diachasma alloeum
CCACCTTACCTTTTCGGGCCTTCGTGACGAAAAATAGTATGTGTCATTCGGGCGATAGCGTTGGTTTTCGAATCGTGTGAGTTTGCAGCACTCGGCGTAGTATAGTCGGAGACGAGGGCCGCCGGAGGCGACCCGAGTCTACGACTATACTACGCCTCATGCTGCAAACTTCACACTCATCGAAAACCGCCGCTTATCGCCCTAATGACACAATGTACTATTCTGATGTTTTTTCAAATTTAATGTTTCAAATTCATTAGGTATGTATAAATAAAATTTTTCTATTAACATTTTATCGAAGGGTTGAGGGACGGTATACTGATAGAACCGTAAAAAAGACAATCGGTTGTATAGAAGAAAGAAATAATAAGAATAGTGATGATGATAAAATTCAACCAAGTTGAAAATCTGACAAAACTAGTTGAACAGGAATCATTTTATTAAATTATTCAATTTAATAAAATTAAATAAACAATGAATTATACATAATAGAAGGAGATGATGTACAAAATAACCATTCGGAAGCATATTGCCAAGGATAATCGAATCCCTATTTAAATATTGAATTACCGGTAAATATTGTGGCCGTCAATTAGTTAACACCACTCTTAAAGTTTTTGATTACTTTCCAATTACTAATTCAAATATTCAAATTTTCAACTGTTTTAGGAAGATTGACGATTATTTGTGTAATCCAAAATCACCTTTTAAAAAATTTGAATTATTCACTTAGTAGTAAATTTACAGTTCTATATCATCAAAATTATTAATTTATCATTAACCGAAAAAAAAACAGATTTTTAATATTACACTATTCATAAAATTTGATCAGCATATTTTAAATCGTCATTGATGAAAGGTTTAAAATATGCTGATATTCCTGTAATATTACAGAAATTTAATATTGATGGCGATCCCTGCCCATTGCTAATTTATTAGCAAAAATGACTGTACTATATGCAATACAAGAGCAATTTCCCACTTGTTTTCATTTCCCACCGGCGGTTAAATTTCTCTTTCATCCTGCCGATGGATTACACGCGAATCCGCAGCTGAATGGCGCTTCTCTCGCGGTCATATCGAGCGTTGAATGTATATTCTCGTGAATTTCCATTCAGAAATTTTTATTCTCCCCATTCTCTTTCAGATTCTCCCTTTTTGCTTCCGAATGCAAGCGTTGAAATCGTTTTATTCTTAGATTTTCTAATTCTGCGTGGAGATGATGTAAAATGAAATGTAAAATACGAAGTTTGACGACTATATGTCGAATAGCCTGACGCAGCCAGTGATGATGATTTTTTGCTTCATTTTCTGTGCATCTGTGTAATTGCTTGCTAATGGGTTGTGAGTTATTGTCAAGTGGGTTTCAGCGAGTTTTGTAAATAGGGGATGAAACCTTTCAACAGTTTTTGCTTCATTGTTGCGCGTTTGGTCGTGTAAGTGGGAGGGAAAAAACTGGAGTTGAGGGAGAGGGTTTTATAGTCGTGAGAATAATTGCGGGTAATAAGGATAGTTGTGTAATTGCCATGTAATTATAATTTTTCAAGTCAAATTATAAAAGTATATAAGAGGAGGAAAAAATTGGGCGGACGAGATTTGAAGTCGGGTGGGTATTAATTTTAATTTCCGCAACGAAATGTCCAATTTCAGTCCTTACTTTTGCATGAATATACTGCAAAAACTGCTAGGTTAGGGGAAAATTAAATTTCCATGGGGAGAGTGCATTATTAAATTTCACAGACAGAAAAATCTAAACGTAAATTATGTTTTGCCAAGTGCAATTACAGATGAGTACAATACGGAAAAAATAATCATAATTTACGAATTATCGAATTGACTACGAATAATTACGAATTAATCTTAATTTACCGTGATTATTGGCGTAATTTACGAATTCGAAATCGAAAATTGCGCTTATATAATTGTAATTTATGGCGAGATTGAGCTTCATTTATCCTTGAACTTCAAGCGTAAAATACGCTTCAGAAAGCGTGAAAGACGACTCCTTAAACGTAATTTTCTGTGTGCACATTTCACTGAAATTCTAATAAAATTCTAAATTTGTAAGCAGCAGGAAGGCAAAAATTAATCAATCAACTTTGATGCATCGCGTTAAGGATATCCCTGAGTTACAAATACTTTCAGTCAGGTTATCCTAAAATTTGGTTTATTGTTATTTTGAAATAAAAAATGATTTTTAATGGATTTAATTCACTTGGATGTTTAATACGATTTTCAAAGAATTTTACTATTGACAGATCTTTCTATGTTCATCACGTTGGATCTCTCATTTTCTATTTTTATAAAATATTTCCTTTTCCATTTATTGATTTTGTTTATTCGATTAAACACTTGAAAGGTTAAATTACAGCAGTTTTATCTAATTGATTCATTTATTTGACTGTTTAACGTGATATTCAAAGTCTATATGAATGTTAAAGTTGGTTCAAATTTATAAAATGTTTTAATTTGTTTGGTTGTATCATTTATTAATAGATATAACTCGATTTTAAGATTGGTTCTGATTAATTGGAAGCATAACGTGATTAACACCATATAAATTCACTTGAGTATTTCACAGCACAAAATTAGTTTGATTTAAATATTCTGTAGAGTATTAGTGGTTCGATGAGTCAAGATAATTCACTTTGGTTCAGTTGATTCGGATATCACAGTTTGAATAGGATGATTAAGATTTGAATATTCGTATTGGATGGTAAAAATTTTTTTTATGTGTCTTGGCCGACTGCTAGAGCAAAACTAATCTCTAAATTTTCTCAGACGTGCTACGACACGTCACTTTCTCTGCGTATGTTTAGTACAAAAGGCCTCTTTGTTACCATGTTTCGGGTATTTGCTATAGTTCAAAGTGAGAAACTCAAGTGAGTCAATGAGGGATTTAAAACTTCGGGAAATATTCAAGTGTTACAATTTGGTATAAAATTTACAATTGGAGTTGACGGACTATGGAATTATTATAAATTGAACAGTTTTAAATAGCAATTTTCAGTAACTGACAAACTTCTGGGAAGAGTAATAAATATTTCGTTTTAAAACGGAACAAACTTGAATTTTCAATAAAAACACGATATTTACCTGAACTTTCCCGAGTTTTTGCAGTGATTCTGATAAAAATTCTCCCTCAAAAATTGCACGACTTTTAATGCTCATTCAAATCAGTGATCTGTTAATTGATTTCTGATGCACTCAATTAGAGTGCCGAATCGCAATAATAATCCACAGAAATGGAGTGCATCAATGGCTCCGTATCAGTGAGGCAAACGACCCGAAATGCTACCGTTGACTCGAAAATGAGGAGACAACGCTCTGTCGACTTGATTAAATGCCAGATTTTACGAGGGTTCCACCTCCCGACACATACATAACGCACAAGCACTCCAACTGGTGTATGCGATCGAGTGAAAAAGAGGTGGAAAATTTACAGCGTCGACAATGAACCCGCCTGTTCGCTGCTTTTTACGATCGACCACTATTAAAAGCAGTTTGATGAACGACACTCGCTTGCATCTGATTACTCGCTTTTTCCTCTTCTCTTTTGAATTTAAAAAAATTGATCGCTCCATTTGCGACGTGGCACATGGAGATACGCGGGGAAGATGAATGGCTCGCGATTTGAAGAGACGAAAGAATGGCGCGAAAAATGTTCGTCTAAGCGGCGACAGCAGTCACCAGCGGAGCATTTGAGTCTCAATGGTTGAGGAGAAATGCGAAAAGTTGTTGGAAGATTGTGGAGAGTCAAAATTGATTGTTAGAAGCGTCTTCTGCATGCACGTTTCATTTTCTTCCCTTTTACGGGTTTCAGGGTCCATTTAATACTGATGTTTCCAACATTTTCCTTGTCAAATTATGGAAATTTTCGTCAAGGGACATTTCCACTGAAATTTCAGGAACTCGCTTCATGGAAAGATGAAGTATCCCATCAACTTTATAATTGAACTATTATACTGAGAAAACAATATAATGTCTGAGACATATTTACTTGAGGCAAGTAATTTTTCTTCAATCGCTGAATTCTCCATAGTCTGTCAATTCCGATTGTGAATTTTATACCAAATTGTAACACTTGAATATTTCCCGATGTTTAAATCCCTCATTGACTCACTTCAGTTTCTCGCTCCGACCTATAGTAAATACCCGAAACATGGTAACAAAGAGGCCCTTTGTACTAAACATACGCAGAGAAAGTGACGTGTCGTAGCACGTTTGAGAAAATTTAGAGATTAGTTCTGCTCTATCAGTCCGCCAAGACACATAAAAAATTTTTCTACCATCCAATACGAATATTCAAATCTTAGTCATCCTATTCAAATTGTGATATCCAAATCAATTTAACCAAAGTGAATTATCTTGACTCATCCAACCACTAATACTCTACAGAATATTTAAATCAAACTAATTTTGTGCTGTGAAATACTCAAGTGAATTTATATGGTGTTAATCATATTACGCTTCCAATTAATCAGAATCAATCTTAAAATCAAATTATATCTATTGATAAATTATACAACCAAACAAATTAAAACATTTTATAAATTTCAACCAACTCTAACATTTATATGGACTTTCAATATCACGTTAATAAATCAAATCAATGAATCAATTAGATAACACTTTTGTAGTTTAACCTTTTAAGTATTTAATCCAATGAACAGAATCAACAAAAGGAAAAGGGAATATTAAAAAAAAAGGAAGTGAGCGATCCAATGTGATGAACATAGAAGATCTGTCAATTGTAAAATTCTTTGACAATTGTATTAAACATCCAAGTGAACTAAATGCATTAAAAATAATTTTTTATTTCAAAATAACAATAACCCAAACTTTAGAGTAAAGTGAAATTATTGAGTGAAATTATTTGTACCTCAGGAGTATCGTTAACGCGATGCGTCGTCATAATTTTTAGTCTTGAGAACACTTAAATATTCTTTTGGGACAAAAGAATCTCATCCTGTTGGAAACTTTTTTCTCTTATTCTGAGAACAAAATTATGTATCAGGAGATTTCAAAATTTTTAACATTGACAAGTGAATATTGTCAATGTTACAAAATGTCGAGTTGTTTTTTTTTTTAATTGAAAACGGTGAAACTGCATTTAACAACGTCTAAAATTCAAAAAAACGTCTCTCAAGTTTGAGATGGTCAACTGCAATTATAATGGGCTTACGTTACACCTAATTCTTGAAGCTACCTACAATAAAAATTGAAACAAAAAATGTAGAAAAAAAAAAGTTGCACGACAACAACGTTAAGCCATGGAAAATAATTTATTTCTCTGGAATAAAAATAGCCTACACATTGGGAAATTTTTCTCTGAGTGTATTTCCCCCATGTAACCATTAATTTCCCCGCGAATGTCGCCATGCTCATTGATAGGAATTTTCACTTGAATTCTCTCTGAATCCCGCTTCCTATTTTCGAGCTCTATGATCTCACATTGCGAGATTGTCAGGTGCAAAAGCTCCTGACGGAGGTGGGCGATCTGGGTGTAGAGTCTAAATTTTTCCTCCAATACTTTCAGGACTTTCTATGCTCACCTAGCTTGCACACGATGCCTCTCATCGAATCGTCCCCGGGGACGCATACAGTAGCATCAAGCAATTCCACCAGGAGCTTCTTCCTTCCGACATGGCAATGTTATTTAAAATATTTAAGTGGAGGAAGAAGGAAATATCGTTTTCGATGGAACATTCATGAGATTTCTTTTTTTCTGTTTCAGGTATGTACAAATGCTGTTAAGAGTTTCTCGAATTCTAAGGTGGGCGGATCGGAGAGAAGCTGGCTGGTATCTTTGATATTCTGATGTTTTCAAATTTTTTATGTTTTCCTCTGTTATTCCTTGCTTTGCGTTATTTATGCAATGTTCGAGACGTCTAGTAAACATGTTTTCTTAAAGCAGAGACGGTTTCGAACGGGATAACGAACGTCACAAGTCTGTCAGGGGTTCTTTATCTTCATAAATTCTTGAATATGCGAAATTTGAATCGTTGGTTATGATGGGAAAAATTCAGCCAATTTTTTAACGGTGTAGTTTGAATACTCGGTTAGAAAAAAATGGAAATGTCGTGGATTGTCGTCTAGTAATTTTCAGGAGAGTGGCATTGAATGCGATTTGAGGACGAAAATATCATGAAATTTCAGATTTCACTGAAAAGTCAATGAATTTCTAAATTTTTTAACAGTATTGATAGGAGAATTTCTCAACCTATTTCAATTTTTAAAGAAATCATGAATATTCAGTGTCCAGTTATAATGAATCTTCAATTAAGTGAAAATTTAAGAAAATATTTACAGGAATTTTCCTGATTTTTACTCATTTTTAGGGATTAATTGAACAGAAATTTACAGTTCAAAGACGAAATTCCTTGCAGTTTCACTGAAACTAAATTGTGATACACTGTTAGAAATTTCTTGAAATTTCAGTCTCAGCGTTATCTGAATTTTCAATGTTGTGAGTTTAAATTCAGTAGTGAAGTGGTAAACGGAGATAAGTTGACTCATCTCCCAGTTGAGTTTTTGAGAAATATTTCCGAATCCAACGGAGATAGCGAAATCTTAGTAATCACATTTGTTATAGCACTCAATCGGCTCCACGAAAAAAGTTATAACAAAAATTTTGCCATCTCCTTTAGATTTCGAGATATTGATTGAAAACTGGTCAATAGTCAAAATTGACTCATGTCCTTTTACCACTTTGCTACTGAATTCAATTTCAAATGAAAACGTTCACTAAATTTCTCATGCATCTTGAAAATTCAAGAAAATTGGGTTTTTCATGTTGAACGATCATTGATTTTTCAATGAAAACTCGATTTTCCAAACTCATCGTGAAAATTGAACATCGCATCCAATTCAATTTTCAGTAGATTGAAAATCCACAGAAATTATTGCCTGATTTTTCAAAATTTTCACGGTTTTTCAATGCCGTATGGACATGAAAATCCAGAATCACTTGAATATTCCACAAATATTCCACAATATTTCCACTTGAATATTCCACAAATTAACCGATTCGTCAATGAAGAATTCTACAGAAATTTTATGTAACTTTGTCGTTGTTAAAAATTTCAAGCGTTTTCACTTGAAATTTCAAGAGTAATTTTCTAACAGTGTCGAAATTTTCAAAAATTATACGGGAAATTTCGTCCAAAATTTGTCAACAATATAAACTTGAGTCGTTGAGTGACGAGAACAGTAAATTCAAACTTCTGAAATTATTCACACGGAGAGAAATGTTCAATAAAAATTACGGAACTCACAATTCACTCACCGATTACGAAATCGACTCAGAAAATTTGAGTGACGGTATCGTAATTTTTCACAGGAGATTCAGATAAAAATTACGGAACGCTCTGGAAAAATTCCGTGACAGCTCCGTAAAATTTCCTACATCCACATTTCGCTCCGGAATTACGGAAAAGATACGTAATTTTTATTGAATATTTCTCTTCGTGTAGATATAAAAAAGTTTGAGTTCATTTCTGGCACAAGTTGCATCTGAAATCATCAGATATTTTGGCAAATTTCGGACAATTACGATAATTCAGACATTTATTATTTGCGATTCCACATCCGAAGCTCAGATGAGCGTCAAAACCATTGTTTTCGCAGTGCAGGCATCATCAATGAGCTCGAAATGCCTCTAAAAACGCCAAGCGACCCGTCAGCTCCACCCCAGCGCCACAACCCCAATTTTTCTCCCCTCTAAATCTGCGTGGGACAATGTCACCTCCGCAAACAATTTACGACCTACCTAACCTCTTTCCACTCCATAAAAATATTCGATGAGTGCCTCCCAGGACGACCCTCATATTACCCTCGTCACCCTGAACACCACGTTCCCTCGTTCGCTCTTATATACGTCAACCCCTCCCACTCCCCTCCGCCCCACCCTCGAGCGCAACAATCATTTTGTAGTGGAACACGCGTGGCACATCTGGGGAAATCTCGTTTCTCCAACATCCTCACGCCCCCGAAGTAAAGCGTTGAAATATTCCTGAAGCCACAGTAGACTACGACATACTCCCTAACCGTTGCAATTCCCCGACCTCTTGCGAAAAGAACACATGTGGTCGAGATACAAAATTCAGGGTTTTACTGGCTCGTAGCCATTGTGTTTGTAATTTGCGTCGTTGAGAAACCCCGAATCCGCTACTTCAAATATCCTCCTGAAAATTTTCAGTATTCATAGAGAAAAAGAAGTCTTATTTTTCGGGAATACACACTGATAGAATGGATTAATTATTGTTAACGAATATTAACGGATTTTGGTTGGAGGTCTATACGGTCTCACCTAATGTTCATTCGTTAATAGTTAACGAATGTATATTTGAGGAGCCTTGTTTGACTTGACTTTTGCCATTCAAGTGAACCATTCGTTAACTATTAACGAATATTCATTTGGTCATATTCAACTTTACCATTCGTTAATAGTTAACGAATCTCGTTTGGAATTTTAATTTTTATCACTTTTTATAGATTTTAGAATTACTTAAGATTGACTACTGTAGGCGTAGCGATAGCTATGCCATGACGAGAGCTGCAATGTGCAATGGCGTTCAGCCGCGTTGACGTTGTCGTTGGTTACCAAACTGTATTTTTTAAAATATAAAAGAGTAATTTTTGCTAAAAGAAAGTTTATTATGCACTGTTAGAAAATTACATTTTAAATTTCAAGTACAAAATCGTTAAATTTTTAACAATGAATAATTTACATGGAATTTCCATTGATATTGTTATTCACAAATCAGTCAATTTGCTTGAATATTCAATGAAATTTGATTTCTCATGTTCATATGACAATGAAAATTACTGAAGATTTTCAATCTGTTGAAAATTCAATTGAATGTATTGCTTAATTTTCATGATAGATTTGAAAATCCAAATTGTCCTTGAAAATTCAATAATCATTCATCATGAAAAACTTAATTTTATTGAATTTCCACGAGGAATCCGGGATTCTATGAGCAATTTAGATTGAAATTGAATTCAAGTTCAGTATATTGAGAATTCAACTGCATCTGTTACTTAAATGTAAAAAGATTTCTAACAGTGTGTTCAACAAATTGAAAGAAGTATTGTATGAATGTTGTGGAAAACGGTTTTTTATCGTTTGAATAAAGTGAATTGTGTTAAAAATGAGTAGTTTGCATTCCATAAATAATGTTTTTTCTTTGAAATAGTTGGGCTTTTCATCAATCAAAAATTATCAATAAATTGTAGAAGAGAGTTCTTTTTCATTCAAATAAAATTGATTGTGGAGTTTGAATATGATTTTGGGGTTTCAAAAATTATTATTTTTTATTCAGTGATAATTTGGGTTTTTTTCAGTGGGGCTTCGCCCCCTGGCCCCGTCTTGCGCCCCGACCCCGCCCCTCCCTCAACGTTGTCGCATTTTTTAGTTTAGCCTCGACATAAAATAGTACACAGCAAAACCGAATGTCTGAATTTCATACACCTTTTGTCGACATTTTTCAGACACTAAAAAAGATCTGAATAAAATGGAAATTAGTCTGAATTCCAAACATGAATTAAGATGTCTGGGCACCTGTTCGTCTGGAATTCAGACATATTTTCATTTTATTCAGCCGTTTTTTAGTGTTTGAAAAATGTCTACAAAAGGTGTGTGAAATTCAAACATTCGTTTTTGTTGTGTATGCGATATTCGGAATATCACAATGCACTACACTGTTAGAACATTATTCTAGAAATTTCAAGGAAAAAATCTTGCAATTTTTAACAACGAATAATTTACATGGCATTTCTATTGATCTTGTTATTGATAATTCAGTCAAGGTTCTTGAATATTCAATGAAATTTGATTCCTCAGGATCACACCACAGTGAAAATGACTGAAAATCGTGAAAAGTCAGGCAACTTTTCTTCTGAATTTTCAATCTGTTGCTTAATTTTCGTGATAGGTTTGAAAATCCAAATTGTCATTGAAAATGCAAAGATCATTCATAATGAAAAACTCAATTTTATTGAATTTCCAAGATGAATCAGAAATTCCATGAGCAATTTAGTCTGAAATTGAATTCAAGTTCAGAATATTGACAATTCAAGTGCATCTGTTACTTAAATTTCAAAAAATTTCTAACAGTATTATAACTCAGGAGTATCGTTAACGCGAGACATCAGTGACAGATGCAAAAATTTCACGATAACTACCTCTTTCCCGGCGTGTTGCAACAATTTATAAAATTAATATCCCAATCACCAATCTAAAACCCGAGTCGAATAATTGGACCTGACGAATTCTACTTAGGTCTCTCCGTTCAGAACTGGATAGGTCTTGGGAAGCCTCTTCCCAAGTGCTTCCGAGACCTTTCTACCTCTGGTTATGTCCCACTTCAGCACTTGTTAGGTGTAAGCAGGACTTGCATTCAGACTTTCCAAATCCTTGCCGGTCCCCGTAATTCTATGGGCCTATATTAAATCTGCGTTCATATCCCTATTTACTAATTGCGCTTTTCAATTGAAAACAGACATCATCTTTAGAGACATTTGTCATCTTTAAAGACTTCTGCACGCCATTTTTCGAGCCGCTCTTTCATTTGAGCCAAAAAAAACATTCATATCTTATCTGACATCTCTGTTACAAACTCTGGTCATCAACTCTGGTTTTCAGTTGAAATTGGAATTGTTAATTTACACAATAATAGGATTGCATTGACGATTTTTTCTTGACTCGCAAAAATCTTCAAACAATTTTCTATCGATTGGTGATAAAATTTTTTGGAAATAATGAAATAGGGGGGATAACGCCTTTTTTTTCAGGGGTGATTTTTCAAAAATTTATTTTAAAAAAAGTACTAACTAGCAAATGTTTTTTATTAGCTCGCAATTTTCTTCAAAACTACTTCAATGAGGAAAAAAATAAAAATTTGGAATATCTATACATGAGGGGCTAATTGATCGGATCTGTTCACCCGGCTAAAAAATTCGATTTTGGCGAAAGTCGACCTTCCCCGGGAAAAACCGAAAATCTGACCCTTTGAAAATTTGAAAAAAAAAACTTTTTCAGTTTCACTTTTTTCACATACTTTTGAGAGTTCTGAATAGCCCGTCGCTCAAATAGTTGGAATCAACGCTCACCCAGCTAAAAAATTCGATTTTGGCGAAAGTCGACTTTCCCTCTGGAAAAACAGAAAATCTGACTCTTTGGCTCGGGATGAAAAAAAAATTTTATTTCGACTTTTGTCGCGCCTTCGGGGGTTTCATTGGCATCAGAATTGTTAGAAAATACAGAATCAACTTTCACTTGGCGAAAAAATTCAATTTTGGCGAAAATCGACTTTCACCCTTGACCCACGTGAAAATGAAAAAAAATTTTCCCCATTTCTGTCACCTCCGAGGGTTTCATTGGCATCAGGGGGTCAATAAATACAGAATCAACGTTCACTATTTTGAGGGTGGCTAAAATATATTCTGCAACCCTGTCTCCTTGTTGGCTACAAATTTCAACCCTCCGCATAGATGCCTTCCCCTTCACCCGC
>NW_021680357.1:2185840-2219307 GCF_001412515.2 Diachasma alloeum
TATGCGTTATTGAAATAAAAAATGCAATTATTGTTTTTTTTTTAATCTCGAAAATCGACATATCACGGGAGGGAGGAGGGGAGATGCATGTATGCGGAGGCTTGACATTTTTATCCAACAAGCGGAGAAGGTTGCAGAATCTATTCCAGCCACTCTTGCCCCTCCGCTTGCATGCATTGTCCAAATAAAAAAAGAAAGTGTTAACAAATCTGACCCTTGTTCCAAGTAAAAATCGAAAATCTGACCCTGTGGCCGCCGGTGAAAATGTTTTTTTTCAGTTTTCACTTTTTCCACATACTTTTGAGTCGTAAAATCACGCGTTCTCGGTAGCATCGAGGAGGACTTCTCAGGACCGAAAAGAACTGAGGATTCGAATGGTCTCTGGAAAAGTACGTCGCAGAACTGATTAGGACTTACCAGGTCCATCTAGGTCTGGAGAGATCTTGAAAGACCTGTGTACGTCCAATCAGAACCAAATCCTCGACTCGGGAACAACCACACGGAAAGAAATGTTCAGTAAAAATTACAGAACTCACAATTCGCTCACCGATTACAGAATCGACTCAGAAAATTACGGAACGTTCTGGAAAAATTCCGCGACAGTTCCGTAAAATGTCCTGCAACCACATTTCGCTCCGGAATTATGGACAAGATGCGTAATTTTTATTGAATATTTCTCTCCGTGCAAGAGTGAGGTACCACGTGATCGTCAAATGGGCCAACACACACGACTCGGATCAGCGGAGAAAAATCTCAGTTGAACTTTCCTCTTACTCGTTCGTCCCATGACGTAGAACAATGATTTATCCAGCTACCCCGTCCCGTTGGTCTTCGTCCGGAGAGCGACGAGAGAGCGATGAAGGAAAAAAGTTGGCTGGAGAGACTTATCTCCATTGTCAGGGTTAATCCCTGAAAATTGGTTAAAGCTCCTTGCTTGATTTTCTCTCGTTTGCCTCTTCGTACTGCTCATTCATTTCCCTCAGCATTTTCCACAGCAATGAAATCCTCTCCATATTCCAGTGGTTACCAAATCCCTCCGCAAGCAAGCGAATGTACTTGGGGCTTGAGAACTTTGTTAATGTATTGACGTATTATTGAAAGTTGCATAATCCAAAATACCTTCTAACTTTGTCCTGCACACCATCGTCATAATCTCAATTAATTCATTAATAATCGGCAAAGTTCTCGACGAGCGCTTAGAATCATCAAATATTGTTGGATCAATGGGGGTTCAATTAAAATTCATTAAGACTTGTGCCAAGATTCGCATGCGGCGTGAGAACAAACAAAGGATGATGTTGTCAACAACATCACTTGCTTCATTATCGTTGATGAAATTTTCACCCCAAAACGCGTCGTAAAATTCCGAAAAGTTTCAGCACGTTTATGATTTTGCAGGACTGAAATCCGCTTTGTGCGACAGCGTCCAACGGTTTTCTTTGAAGTACTCTTGGGTAGTGGGTGGAACTGCTTAATAAACAGTTCTGAAACTCTATCTTGTTGTACTTCTGCACTGCCGTTCTCGCACGTACACCTCCCGCTACTTTCAGGATCAGAAAGGATTATGGGTACGATCTGCACGGCGTTATATACTAGTATAAAATATGCTCTGCTGCTTGTTTAGCATTCTGCCGGGGGATTTGAGGCGAATTGTTGCATAGAAATATTTTGGGTGGAGGTTGGGGTATTGTTGGTTACTTTGGAGGTTCCTTGGGTTCTGGGTAGACGACTGATCATTATGATAATTTCAATTTTGGGGGGTGAACGGAGGAAGGTGGGAGGTAATTACAGGGTTGGAATTTTTTTGAAATTTCATGGAAATTATGATGGTAATTCTCATAAGAGTGACATTGATTCATATTTAGGGGAAAAACGCCTGTGAAATTTCGTATAAAATATGCTTTGCTGCTTGTTTAGCATTCTGCCGGGGGATTTGAGGCGAATTGTTGCATAGAAATATTTTGGGTGGAGGTTGAGGTATTGTTGGTTACTTTGGAGGTTCCTTGGGTTTTGGGTGGACGACTGATCATTATGGTAATTTCAATTTTGGGTGGTGAACGGAGAAAGGTGGGAGGTAATTGCAGGGTTGGAATTTTTTTGAAATTTCATGGAAATTATGATGGTAATTCTCGTAAGAGTGACATTGAATCATATTTAGGGGAAAAACGGTTGTGAAATTTTTAGTTTTAGGTAGAATCCAAGGAAATTCATGAGTTTTAAGTGGGAGTGAGAGGAAATTTTATAACGTGATTGAATTTTCAGTGGAACATGAATATTGAGGAACAAAATGACATGAATTTTCAATTTTTGCCTGAATTTTTCAGATTTTTCCAAATTTTAGGCGAACAATTCAGTAGCGAAGTGGTAAAACGGTACAAGTCAATTTGGACTATTGCCCAGTTTTCAATAAATATCTCAAAATCTAAGGAAGATAGCAAAATTTTTATTATAATCGTTTTTGTAGAGCCCATTGCGGGCTACAACAAATGTAATTACGAAAATTTCGCTATCTCTCTTAGATTCGGAAATATTCTTCAAAAATTCAACTGGGAGGTAAGTCGACTTGAACCGTTTTACCTCTTCACTACTGAATTTAACTGAAAAATCAAGTATTTTGCTGATTTTTAGATCTTTTGAACAGAAAATCAATGTAATATTTGATTTGTCAAGGACAAGATTGCCCGAAATTTCAGTGGAACTTGAACACGATAAAAATTTCCGGAATTTGTCACGGAAAATTCAGACGAAAATTTTTAACAGTGTTTTTACCATTTTTAACGGAAGGGAAGTCTTATTGTTCTCGAGCCCTGATTCAATCGTTGAGCACGAAATTTTCCAATTTTCAAGTAACTATTCAAGTGTGCATTTGAACATTTTTTGAACATTGATTTTATTCATCAGAATGATTGATTTTTTTCTCATCACCTACGGATGTCAAATAATTTTTATTGAACGTTTTTCTAATTATTGAAATAATATGAAAATGCGTCTCGAGTTGGTGAACCTGTCGAGTGTTTTCTCTCTCTCAGTTCCATGGTCTAACCCATACATTTCCCGTGATGCTCACTGACATTCGAATAACGAAACTCATAATTTTCCGAATCATTTGTTCAAATAACTTTCATATGAAATCTGAAAAAAATCTGAAACTTATACGTGTTCTCAAGAAAGATTTGATTTATCAGCCACTAGTTTTTCCCCAATAGTTCATTATTTATTGGGTGCCATGGAAATTTCCCTACTTGAGAGTGTGGTAACCTCGGAGATTATCGCTGGAGGGGCGCCAAAAACATCCAAATTTCATTATTTCTCTTCTTGAGACTGAGATCTGAAAAAAATGTGCAAGAATTCTTAATGATGCAGCATGCTCAGAAATTTCTCCCATGAATTTTCCAATTTTTTTTCATTATTTCGACTTTTTACACGAAACACTTTAACTACGAGTTTCCGAAAAAAAAAATTATATTTGCAGACAAATTCATAACCACCCCTGATTCATCCACCACAAAATTCTCTCAGTCCATGCATTAATTATGCAAACAGTGATGTTGAAACTGATTAAACGCCGGGGAATTAATCTCAGAAAAGTAGATTACATAATTTCAGTTTGAATAAAATGGAGCGATTAAATAAGCATTAGTGGAAAAGCACTGAATACCCATTTACGGTAGTACCAGCAGATGCGGTATTGAGTTGAAAATTTACAATCCAAGTCTCACTATGCATCACACCAAGTTACTGGCTAGTCGTGAATGTCGAAATATATCAATAGTTGAGCAAGCACTAAATATCCAAGTCGCGCAGTACCGAAGCCCGCCAGCACAGTAACACCGTCGTCGCTCTGGTAATGTCTATCCCTCGGTTGAGTTTGAGATTTCGTTGTAAGCACCTCCACAGCTTCCCCTTTCCTTTCTCGAAACCCCTCGCTCAATTGTGGGAGAACGGACCAGTGGAAAATCAATGACTTCTATTGGCTCATTTTATCATTTCTGTCGCAAGGGTTTTACGCGTCCTTCTCATTTTTGTGAAAAGGTTTCAGATATTCCCACGAAATAATACTTCGGCTAACGCCTCCGTTGGCTTCCGCGATACACGAGCATGTCCGATTGAATCCGATAATGGGAATCCGGAAGTTTTTCGGTAACTGGCCAGGGGGCCTATTCTCGAGTTACGTGAAGATTCTTTCACATGGGAAAACCGAGATTTCACAGATCTCAGGTGCGAACGTCGATTTCCGCAGTACACGGAAAGAATATAAAATTATTTTTTACTGCAGGAAGATCGCAATTCTTGATATGAGAGATAAATGCTAGACCATACCATATCAATTATTTCACAGAATAATTGAACTGAAAAATCAAATATTTTATTGATTTTCAGATCATTTGCTGAAAATCAATGGAATATTTGATTTCTCAATGTCATGATTTCCTGAAATTTCAGGTAAACTTGAACACGATGAAAATTTAGGGAATTGGGCACGGAAAATCCAGATGAGAATTCTTCCCATCCAAATTTCAACCGATAGAATTCCACTATTCGATAGTTATATTATTTAGTCAACACGGTATTCAACTGATAATTTTTGATAATTCAATTGGTAATCTTTCACGTTGATAAATATACGAAAAACAAGATATTTCCTGGCCGAGTGAGCCCCTGATTGGAACTAACAGGTGGATTTTGTCTCATAGTGCAATTCTCTTGCCAGAAATTTGGATGGAAAAATTCTTTTCCGAATACCACGCGAGCTTCAACATTAATTAGGTATTTCCCTCAAGGTTTTCTGCATACAAACGAACTTGTCAAATTTTTTAGAAAAAATCACTCGTGCTTCGCATTCGTGATTTTGTTAACCTGAAAAACTTGACTCCTTCGTTTGTTTACAACAGGAAACATTATTTATGGGAAATTTCCCTATCGGGAAATTCCTGATAATTTGGAAGCTCTTGTGGTATTACATACGAAAATTTTCAACAGTGTAGCACAAAAGTTGAATTTTCAATTGACACGCGTAAAATTGAAGAGGATAAACATGAACTTTTCTTTCATGGATTAAAAGAATATCCCCCCCCCTCCCCTTCCAAAATGAATATTCGCGGAAAAAAATGGACGAGAGGGGAATTTTTTCAATAACCGAAGTGAGAAATTATATTTAATCTTCTTTATCATCCTTGAAAATTCAAATGTACACAGTGACATTCACCTGAGAGAAGACTAAAGACAATGGACAATTATTAAGAACCGTTTCTAGCAACATTAATCCATGACGAATGGAAGACGCAGTATGCTACAGTCGAGGAAAAAATTCACAATTCATGAGATTTAGATACAATTACAGTGGAAAATTGCTTGCGCAAGGTTCGTCGTATGTGATATTCTCCCACTTCTGGGAAAATTCATCGTCCAAGAATATGAAATCACTTGAAATGTAATAGACGACGATCAAGCGATTCTGTCGTCTCTGCAGATATTTCCGCTCAGTCGATTTCCAATTTTGAATTCGTATCGAATTCCTCAACGAAAATATTGTTTCGAGTGCAGATCACTGAATATTGGTTTCGTTTCTACGCACATAAGAGAGGTTAGTTGCTTATATTGCCGTATTGTTACAGAGATAACTTGAAAGATCAAATGCGGGCCTCTTCTGAAACTCATCCTGTAAAAGCCCTGAACATATTTTTCTATTCTTAACCTAATTTAAAAAATACAAGCCCAGAATTTTCGCGGGTCTTGAGAATTCGTATTGAGCCTTTCCCGAGTGGAAACTTCGCACAGGTGCTCCTAACCCGATGTTGTTTTATATTAGAAAACCGTAGCACTCCAGTATTTCTCGGGTTCAACTCAAAAGTGAAACTGCAAAAACAAGTCGACTATTGCATTATTTTATAAATGAGTATAGTTATTGTTGCTGATAAATTAGCAATATGCTTCCGAACGGGTTCTCTTTTTTTAAATTAGCATTTCACTATTCTCTTCTTCTATTTCTTCATGTCGTGATACTATTATCAATTGAAATGTCATCGTAAACCCGATTCAAGAATAAAATATACTTGATTCAAGTATATTATTCTTCATTCGATTATATTGAATCAAGTATATTTTGTACTCGAATGGGGGATGGGTGTTTCAATTCGAGGATGATTATTTCGTATTAGCTCGGGTTGCACTAACCGCTCTCAAGTCCAATATAAGGCTCAGACACTAAGTGTGAGAATATAAGGGTCAAAAAGTGAAAGTTAAAAAATGAGAGTCGGAGTATTAGTCAAAAACTGACGGCTTAAATGTAAAGGTGAAGGAATGAGGGTCAGAATATTAGGATACAAAAATTAGGGTCAGCATATAAAAGTAAATAAAGTGGGTGTCAGGCAGTGAGGGTCATATAAGGGCTAAAAACGGTGATCAAGCATAATCTATGACTTATATTTAGACCCTCACTGCCTGACACCCACTTTTTTTACTTTTCTATTCTGACCCTCATTTTTTAACCTCCACTTTTTAACACTTATATTCTGACACTTAGTGCCTAACCCTTACATTACACTTATGAGGGCTTGCTGTAACCCTGCCTGATACAAAAGAATCATCTTCAAATTGAAATAGCCATTCCCCAATTGAGTGTAAAATATACTTGAATCAAGTATATTTTATACTCAATTCAGGTATATTCTTTTCGCGCAAGTATTGAAAATGACCGAAAATCACTATTATTCATGCAATTATCGTTCAAATAAGTGAATATTCAATTAAATGTTAGCAAATGACGGAGGTTAGACTCATGATCGCTTCTATTATTCATCTTCAGTATCATTTTTTGAGTGAAAAATTATGATTTCTCTAATTATGCAATGGAAATACATTTTTCAAAAAGCTCTTATTTGTTGGTAATCGAGAATTTGCCTAAATTGACTCATTTTCAATTATTCAATTGAATATTTCCCATGAATGTCTAAACCTATTTTTCATCACAATGAAAGAAAAGTAAAATTTCGCTTTGCGTACAAGTGATGAAAAGGTGTGCTTTGACCCGTGGGAGGTGTCTACCCTTCCTTTGCGCACTCGTATCGAAATAATATTCGATTGGAGTCAATAAATAGAGCTTATTAAAGTCTATATTCATAAAAAAACGCATGAAATTCGACCGATTCCTTTTAAGAACCTGAATTCCGTGCAAATTACCAAATAATTGATATCATCAATATTCATCATATCATCAATATTATCATTATTAACGAAATCATCAAGACGGTACTCCTCCATCTGTTCCTACAACTCGTCAAGTCTCCAATGTTTACATCGCCTCACCGTATCCACCCCCATCGGCACTGAAAACCCCAATCGAGTTCGCCCATTCAATCATCAGCAAATTGAATCATCCACAAATAGAATCGAGAAAGCTGGAAGTTGTTCCCCGCACGCAGCCCCTGTTTTTCGTTGTGGAATAACTCAGCTACTGCCGCAAATTATTCATCCCCAACTTCGAGTCAGGTGTTGAGACAACTACACAAATCTCGTTAGTGACTGCAGAATAGAAAGGAGGTGATACACAGTCAACAGTGAGCCACATCCCTGTTCACTATCGATCCTCAACCTACGTGACAGGCTGCCTTTGTTCTCGTGATTAAGTGCACGCGCACATCCGTTCTATATGGCCTATCGGTACGCAACGAATGGGTAGAGTTTGCCGTTAACGGTGCACTAATGAAACACCCCATAAGCAGGGAGAACACCACCCAATGCTATCGGATATTCGTGAGACTTCTGCTGCAGCTTCTGCCGAATCAGACTATAGAATTTCCTAGTTTGGGATCACATAGCCCCCATCAGATGAAATCAGCTATTAGTATGTCTTCGGAATTTCCAGAAAGTTCTTTGAAGTTACCCCCCCCCCCATCCGTCATCTGTAACAAGTTGAGAAAGATGAGGGGAAATGGGAGAAGATTAGCAAGCGAAATTCAAAAGTTGCCTTACGAAATCAAAGAGTTAACTCTCAGAGTTAAACTTCTGATTTCGATGCACATCGAATCAAACTTATTTGAAGAAAAAAAGTGAGGGATGGAGAATTTTTATAGACCCACTAACTTGGCAAAATTGCTCTCCCTCCAATTCGCCATTTAATACTCAATATCGCATTAGTCGTCTGTCAACTCTAGAGATATTGCAAGGGGACACGAAAATCATTTTGGTCACAAGTGCAGTATTATGTTTGAGGATTGGGTGACCGTAAATCCGAATTTGATGAACGAGAAATCCAGCTGGTCTCGGCATTAAATGGGCTTAATCATTCCACCAATGAAGCATCCAGAAACTTCCCTCACAACAGATCTCCTACCCCACATGATCCCAGAAGTCAAAAGAGATCAAAAGGAAACCAATTTCGATCTCCACGAATTTCATAAACCCAACATTTTCCTTTTATCGTCTGAACTTGTAACAGAAAAAGGGAGAAAATCTGGGCAGATACATGGGACATGTACAAGTGTAGGGAGTAGACGCTCCACTGAGGATGTGAGGTCGGAAGGTGAAAAATAAGAGCACCCAGAGAGTTAGTGAAAAAAAGAGCGAAGAAGAAAGCACGACTGAAGAAAAAAAAGGAGAGCGAGTAAAAAGGAGAGAGAAATGAAACGGCGTGGTGGTCGGGATGGTCGACTGGTGGGTGCGGGGTGCTGGTGGCGGAGTGGATAGGGTGGCGCCGCAGGCCGCGCCGTCGCCCAGCATCCCCTGTGACGCTCGTCTCCCGTAGAGGCGCACCCTCAGTGCCAGGAGTATCCCGCTAGTCATACGTTGGACAGTTGCGAGTTAACTGTATTTTCCAGGAGTGGAGTAATCGTGGCATTTCGAATCCACGTTGGCAGTTACAGTGTGGATAAAGTTACCAATATCCATAACACACCCAGTGACCCACTGATGAATGAGTTGCGTGAGCAGCTGAATGGTGATTACAATCTTGTCATCAATAGTGAAGTGTCAATCGGTGATTAATCAGTCAGTAATCAAGCTATAATTGGTCAGTGTGATGTGTTCTGTCTCTTGATTGTCTGGATGCTTGTCATGATGATGCGAACTCTAGTATAGCTGCAGCATTCATCGTGTTGAGGTGTACCTAGTGGAGGGCCAGGGTTGACGGTCCAATTGACTGAGTAAAGCCGCGTGTGTATAATCAGAGAAACTGAGCCCAATTGCATGTTCTTGCGCATGGTGCTTTCAATGGGATCGTCGTTTGTAGATATAGCAACGGTACAACCGTCAACATCATCAGAACCGGATCCACTACCACCGCCACTGCTGTTGGCATTGGATCGTCACAACCACCAACTCTATTGGCTGAAGCGTCAGCATACTGCTAACATGATCGTAACACAAGACACTGGTGTTTTCGAGGAGGCTGTATGATTGGCGTTCAGTGATATCCGGTTTAATAGATGAATGGGGTTATTGTGAATGACGAAACATGAGATCCGAGAGATTTCAGTAGTTGATTGGCACTGGGATTTCATGCGAACTGAGTTTTCAATTAAAACCGAAAGAAAAGGAAATTGAAAATGGATACTTTTCTGATAATTGGGATCTGTTTTCTCTGTTATGAGTTTTGCGATTTGATCAGACGTTATGCAACACCCTCAAGCAATAATCCTCATGATGTTGGCCCATCAGCACCACCCTCACCCCGGGTTTACTCAATCTCGCACAAGATTTCACCGCAGAATCCTCCAGAGTGTTTCTCACAATAAATAACGAGATTCCAGGTGCCGGTAGAGGTGAATTTGTACGATTAACTGAATCATGTTTCTATTGGAGTATTCCCTCGCAAAACGATAAATGGACAAGGGGTTACTTTCAGCTGACGAGTCGAATGCTTACCAAGGCTTGAAAGCTCTCGGGATACCACGCTTCCTCGTGACACACAGGCCCCCACCGGAATCAAGCGAAAGGTCTTGGTGAACCGCAAGAACGTTCAAAACTTTGTTTAGATGTTGGAGTGTCGTCTAAAGCGCATTTGCTCATTTCCGTTTCGGTAGATGGAAGGAATGAACGTCATGAGGCATATTCAATGAAGACTTCTCAATTCTAGGGGAACTACTTGAAAGTGTGAGTGCACTGATCTTGAGAGTCGATCAGAGTCTATCAAACTTCATCGGAGTCTGTCAGACACTTCGACAATAGTACATTCAAAGATCCTTTCAGCCATCTATAATCAATCTTTCGTACAGTTAGACGTATGCGTACGTACCAGCGCCACAGTATTGGATTGATTGAGCTAGGAGAACAGTGCCTGAGTGGGAAATAGTGTTTGATGAAATACTTGAACGGCTGGCTGATGAGAGTATCTGGCTTTGATCAATCATTGATTGAATCGGGGACGAATGGAGTGGCCGGGCTTGACAGAGACGAGGTTAGTGCCGCTGCTTAGTACTCAACGTAATCAGAGTGTCCACTGAGTTGGACTGACATATTTAGAGCAACGCGTTGACTCTGCGGAGCCTAGTTTATGATGGAACACTAATCCAGACTGCTGGACCAATGCTTTAGTGGATTTAACGGAATACTTGTGAAGAGCTTTGATGTGATTTAATGGCTATTGGAACACTATTGCGGGGGTAAGACGGTATCAGGATATGCTACTTAGAGTGTCGTCTTACGTCTCATGAGTCTTAGTGGAATTGCTTCTTCTTTACCCCTGAGAAGAAAGGTATAAAAGGGATCGTCGTTGAAGAGAGAGAAAACAGAATAAAGAGGGATGGACTCGTTGGAGCGGCTGATGAGCACCGGACCTCATCATTCGGCTCTCACCGCTGCATCAAGGACCCAAAATGCCTTTGTCCAAGCAAGCATGTGCTCGGTTGTCGGCCGAAAGGGTCGTCATCTCACCGGCACATTTTGCCTAACTGGGGATACTATGGAAGGCATCATTCAGTGTCTTGTTTTTCTCAAGGCATTCTCGGTAAGGGTTATTTTTAAGACGTCGTTCACATTTATTTTAGTGTCATCTTTCGAATTTTTTTATCGTTTGGGATTCATCGGGGGATTGCGGGAAGGATGATTAGGTGAGCGGAGTTACTTTTTTCGGGAAATCGATCCCTCGTATTTGCGTCTCGGAATGGTATTTGAATCCAGTCGGTGGAGACTTTGGTTATTTGAGAAGGCTATTGGTAGGAGATAAGGGGATCCTCGAGCACCCTCGTTCAAGTTGAGGGATTAAACTTCCCCATTTTATTCGTCTCAGGTGGATTTGGAAAAAGGCAATGGTTTATACAAATGCTGGGGAGAGTTTGCAGTTTTTGGGATTAGATTGAGCAGAGAAAGAGAAGAGGGATCATACTCACTGTTAACGGGTGTATTTCGTCACAGCGGAATATTCAATTTGATTTTATTAAAAAAAAAATTAAAATTTGATTTTGTAAAAATAAGTTGGAGTAATGAATTATAATGAGTTTCACTAGATTATACGACAGCGTCAACTCAAAAGTGAAATCTCTGTGTCTTGCTTTGAGGACGTGTTGCAGGAACATACTAACAAACGCTCAATTTATTCAATATTTCAAATCCATTTCTCCCTGAAGAATACTCAAGCGAATCTAATCCAATTTCTGATGTAAAGTAATACATACTCAAGTAAAGAATAGCGAAAATTGCAATTAACAACGAGCAAAGATCTATAGATAAAACAAATTCGAAACTAAATCAGTAGCGAAGTGGAAAAACGGTACACGTCAATTTTGACTATTGACCAGTTTTCAATGAATATCTCGGACTCTAAGGAAGATAGCAAAATTTTTGTTATAACCTTTTTTGTAGAGCCGATTAAGAGCTACAACAAACGTAATTACGAAAATTTCGATATCTCCCTTAGATTCCGAAATATTCCTCAAAAACTCAACTGACAGATAAGTCGACTTAAACCGTTTTACCACTTCGCTACTGAAATCAGATGTAGATGTCGTATGTCTCTGTTAAATATGAATGAAATAATAAATCATCAAGTCATTCATCAAATGTTGAAAAGAATGGTTCAGATTAGTTTAATGATTCGCAGCTGCGGAACAATTTTTTTCCTTTCCATCTGTTGACGTCTGAATGGAACTGTTAACAGCAAAGAACCTTTATCCATACTTTTCCATCTCCATTGAACGGAGAAAACTCATATTTCCTGACGTATTGTCGTCTCAGGAATATGAGAAATCGTGTGCCAGCTTGCATACTGCAAATTTACCATACAAAAGCGACACACATGAATGTTCTTTGAGTTGAGTAGGTTTACGCTCTTTCCATATATCTTTCTGTATCGAAAATATATCCGCTACGAGAGATCGTTGGTATCGTTCTACTCAGAACATGTAAAGAAAGGAAATACGAAGCCAAAGGCGGAAGTGACGGAAGAAAATCCATGAACCGTGAGATGATAACATCAAAACGAGAGGCGTTACGGGGATCCGGTGAATTTTTATCTGTCATTGGAATTGGAAGTGCGCCGGGCGAGTGGTAGTTTGGACTCCAGTAGTCTCCCTGAAACGGGTGCGATACTTAGTGAGGAGTACGCCGGGAGGCGGGGGTGATAAAGTTATTTGATAAAATTGACGGGACGTGGATCAGTTGACCCCATTGTCACACTTCGCTGTTTAATTTACGGAACGGGATCGTTAGCTCTAAATAAGGCATGTCGATCATGATTAAGTGAATGAACATTGATGTGCAGTCAACCCAATTTTAGGCATTACATAATGTCATTTAAGACATCAGACACGGGAATGTCTTTCATTGATTGACTTTGTGATTATCAGATAATTTACCTCGATTCCAATTCGATTTCGTATTCGTAAATTACGGTCAAAGTTGCCGTCAATTACGAGGATTTTTTTCGTATTCTACATTTACTTATCCGTAAATATATAAGTCCGCACGGAAAAAATATTCTTGAGTTGAGTATACTTTATACCAGAATCAAATATATGCTTAAACCGGATTTAAGAATCGAAAAGCAGCGAAATATCGCAACAACCTCATGAAAAAACTGGGCCTTCAACTCAGTTCATCGAAATGAACTTCAAATTTTGAATATTCCCATCAGATAAAACGCACGGGTCATACCTAATTCGTACGTACCATCGGATTCCCAAGCGAGTGGCAAAATTGTGTGCATCCGGTGGCAAAGCGTCCAGGAGGGGGAGAGGGAGGTCGAGGGCAGCACTCATGTCGTATGTTTCACTGCGGTTTGGGTAAACATGGCGTTCATCTGTCGTGAATCGTATATGATCCACCCGAGGACAATTAACGTTGACATTACATGCAAACGACTCTCTGTCTGCCTCCATGTTATTGCGTTGAACGTTTAATCGGTTGAGTATTTACGTCGTGAAACAGCCAGATACCGCAGTATTAAACGCGAGGAAAATTCTCTCCGACAGATTCCGGTTGATTCTCATTAAGTTCTCGGTAGATGTAATTTTCATGATGTTTATCTAATTGCAGTCGTCGGGGAATGAGGGAGGTGCACTTTGTACGTAGGAAAATGTATTTTGGGTCATAGATATAATCCGGGAGAATAATTAATTCTCGGAGAGCTAATTAGTTGTCTCGGTTCATTGCAAATTCCGATATTCAATGGCGGAGCTTTTGAACAATTTCAGAGCGATTTGTATTTAATTATCGGGTTTAACGATTTATGAAGCGAAATGAATTGGATGAATTGAAAAGCGCTTATTTCATTCGCATTATTATTAGTTTACTTCGGAAAACGGCGATTACTCAATCGATTTTGGCACCGGGAGAATTGATTTTTCATAGTATCGTGAGAATGGCGTAAAAATTATATAATAAAATGGTATCGTGGGGCATTTATACCAATTTTGTAAAAATTATTGTGCCCTGCGACAATTTTCGCGAAGTGAAAACTGTCGAAAAAAAAAAGAAATTTCACGACAATTTCAATGAAGTTTTAAATGGGAATTTTTACGGAGAATCAGGAAATCGATTTTTTCGGGAATCAGGAAAATTGATTCTTTCCTTTATGCTTGCAATATTCCTTAATCCTTGAGTGGTCGCAACTCTCCAATGAACGTAGTTGGTCGCACGGTTCACGGAGAGATTTTTTTGATAAAAATTATCCTACCGTTCTATAAAAGTGGATGATGAGTCATCGTTTCCTCATTTCTATCCCGAAATTTAGTAAAAATTAATATATGATGATCAAATTTTATTTTACGTTAGAGAAATTTTATCCTGATAAAAATCAAAATTACCGTGCTGGTAGAGTAAAAATTACTGTACCGCTAGGGTAAAATTTATCAACCGTTCTAGAATTTTCGTTGTTATCTACATAAAAATTATTGGAGTGGAAGGGTAAAATTTATTATGCGTTAGGATAAAATTTCTCTGACGTAGAATAAAATTTGATCATAATATATTAATTTTTACTAAATTTCAGGATAGAAATGAGGAAACGATGACTCCTAATACACTTTTACAGAACGGTAGGATAATTTTTATCAAAAATTTCTCTCTGTGTAAGAGAATCCCCGCCCCATGTATTTTACGATTTCGAGAAAAAAAAATTGAACAACAAAATTTATTCCGCGTTCACAGGTAATTATGAATTTTCAATGAATAGGAAATGGGGGTATGGAAGGGAAATAGTTGTCAGATAATCCAAGAAGTCGATTTGAAAAAGTACAAAATTATGAAATTTTGAGGTTAAACATGGGAGTTTTCAGCGAGTCGAGTTTTCAGAAGCTTTTAATAATTCATTGGTATACGTCTGGACCGAAAAAAAGATGTTGATGTGTTCTATGTATTTGAAAGTAGGAATACAAATTTTTATGGATTTTTCATTCACGAAGTTTTTGTGTGAAAAGAAAAAATCAAAAAACGGCGGGGATTCCCTCATTATGCGACCACTTAAGGGTTAATTTTTGTGGACACGGTGGCCGATCGATGGCGTTACCGACCGAGCCCCCAACAGATCATGTAATCGTGGAGCGGAATCCATTCCGATTTTTTTTTTCATTCTATGTTAAAGTAAAACATCCGAGAAAACAGTGAAAATAGTCCATTTTAATTTTTTGAAAATCGCCAAAAGAATCGTTCAAGCGAGGGGATTTCAATACATGAGGGGATTTTTTTATTGCAATGCTTGTCTGCACTGTTCGGTCGAGCGGGATGAATTCGACGTGCGAAAACAACGAACGTGGAGGGTGTATTTTGACGAGAACAAGTGTTTACACAAGTTAACAACGACACAGAATACACACGTGCATGTGTCAGTGCGCCTGGCTGTCCTCCTGGGTTTCTCCACCTCTTCCCTCAGTGCGGACGAGAGAAATGGCTCAATATTGAACGTGTGAAACTTAATAAACTCGACTGGGCACGGGTATCTATGATAGATCTTTAAAAACACAGAGGAGGTGCATATGGCGGATAACAAGTGACTGAATAAAAACGTGTGAGTGATATTCAAGGGATCGAAGGGAATTACGGTGTTTTTATTGAGGAATAACGTGTTATTTGATGTAGCGGAACATTCGTCGTAGTAGGTGGAGAATAGTAATATTTGAAGGGGATGATTCTATTTTCATTTCTTGTGAAGTATTTAGTGAGAAAATCGTGGAATACCTCTCTACTAGATCAGGGATTCGCGGGGGTAGATTAGGGGCAGGGAGGGCTGAGTTGATGGGGTAGGACATAGACGGGGTGGTGGAGGTAAGAATCGTACAGGCGGGGGTGGTCACGAGNTAGGGGAGTGATGGTGCTACTGATAGGAGTGATAGCTAAAGGGGGTGGAGAGGGGTCCGTGACAATGACATTCGCAGAGCTCCTGGGGGTTGTACTAGGGTCAGAGGGGGTAGTTGTGGGGGGAGATTCGGGGTGGTTGGGGTCGGGCGTCGTGGTGACGGGAGTCATTGTTTACAAAAAAAAACGAACCGAATTTTTCACTGGAGTTAAATTAACCGAGGGGTAATTAACTTGATGGGAGAACAACAAAAAAAAAACAAAATAATTAACTTTATAATACGCGGGGGTGGGGTGATTTTTTCAAAATCAGCCGATTTTTATAGCTCAAAAAAAGAATTTGGGGTAACGAATCGAAATCGTGGAATACCCGATTGGTGATAAAATCGTAATAATTCAGTAGCGAGGTGGTAAAACGGTACAAGTCAATTTTGACTATTGACCAGTTTTCAATGAATATCTCGGAATCTAAGGGAGATAGCAAAATTTTTGTTATAACCTTTTTTGCAGAGCCGATGGAGAGCTGCAACAAATGTGATCACGAAAATTTCGCTATCTCCCTTAGATTCGGAAATATTCCTCAAAAACTCAACTGGGAGATGAGTCGACTTAAACCGTTTTACCACATTCATCCGAACATAGTCTAAAAATAGTATATTCGAACACCTGAGGCCAAACTAGTTATCCCAATACAAAAAAGCATTGGAAATTTCGGATTCGACGAATGCAATGTTTCCACTCGCAAGCAAAACACACCTAGTGCACATGTTTCAGAGACGCGAATTATATTCGGGTCGAAAAACTTGGACACGAAACATTTCTGGACTTTTTTTATGAGACCCACATCCGAATGGAAACGTTTTCCAAACGTACTGCCAGAAAGTTGGGCATTGAGATACGAGTGTTGGGAAATTGTTGATTTGGATTATCGCAAGTGCATTTTCATCACGATTTTTTCCCCCCAAAAAATAGGAAAAACTTCTGATATAACATCTCACATTGATTACTATTGCCGATCGCAAATTCACTCTCGATCCATTAATTCCCGGGAAAATGACCTACATACCAAAACACTTCTATTTGGCTGCGATCCAAACATTCCCCTCATCTTCGTCCATAAATATTTTACACATGCAAGAACCCCCGCATCCAGCGTATGCATGCACTAAAAATCGATGAGTAACATGTCGAATACAATCCATTGTTTTCTTTTAATCACCGATGGTCAACCGAGCCCAATCAATCGTCATTACTTTTGGATGAATCCGATCATTCCGAGGCATACGGGAAAAACCGACCGAGCGTGATTCAATAAATTTTGCACCGAGATATGCGAGCGGTTCGCCGGCCGGATGCACGGGCAAACTCACCCCGGGTAGATTTCAATAATAATCAATACCGGGGGAAACCCACGAGAAAATGGAAGAAAAAATCCACCTCCGAAGCTAATAATGAAATTATTCATACAATTTCAAAATCTATGTTATTGTATTCAGATTGGGATGAAATCCATGACCTAGTTTCAGTGGCTTTCACGATATTTTCTATAATTGGAGGGGTTTCGCAGTCCAGTTTGTGAATGGGAGCAGCTCGGATCTGAGTAGAAAAAAGTAGTTTTTTTAATGGAGAGGTGGGTGAATTGTTCCTCAAATAATTGATTGAATACACCCAGCATACACCCAGTAAAATGTTTTCTTTGAATCAAATAAAAATCGTTATTTAAAATTTTTACTTATTTCAAGAATATTTTTGTTACAAACGAATAAATTTGTTTATTTTTTTCAAGAATAAGTATTTAATTTTTTCAACAATCGGTTATCCGGCGATAACTAAAAACAATGTTCTGAATAGATTGGACGATAGCTTAAAAATTTGGTTTAATGTGCTGTCCATTGAGTAAGAAGATGAAGGCGATAGCAATAATCATTACTTCGATTTATTTGAAAATTTGCAACAATTTTGTATTTCTTGAAAATCAAAATGCGGAGATATCTTTGAATATCATTCTTCAAATGAATTCAATCATAGCTTAAAACGTTTGTTCTAATGCCATTAAGTCGAAGTTAAAAGATGATTGCGATAGCTATATTGGTTGATTTAATTTTTATGATGGTTTCTGAAAATGTCGAATGATGGTGTCTTCAGATGTTTTTTTTATTGTTTCGTCAAATATGATGTTTCAAATTCATTCCAGTATGTATAAATAAAATTCTTTAATCAACAATGAATCATATAAATACATGACAGACGAATATTATGTGCAAAATAACCATTCGGAAGCATATTGCCAATTTTTTTTTTTATATTGCCAATTTATTAGCAAAAAAATTAAACTATACGCAATACAAACGGAATTTCCGACTTATTTTCCGTGTTATTGAATCATCACTCTGATAATTCACCCGCAGCCCGGTGACTGATCAAAATAAAAATGATGTGCAAGTATCACGTGACCTCGATGTACTGTAATTTCATTATCTTTTCCCTCTGAATCAAATTCAATGTTACTCGCCTAAAAAATTACTAGACAGCTGTCCGCGAATGTCCATTCCCTTGTAACACTGTATGACATCGTTTTTTTTTTTATTTCCATATTTTTAGATTGGAGCCCTCGATTTATTTTCATCCAAAAATTTCCCATTCGTTCTGAAGAAAAAAAAATACAATTTACCCCTTAACGTCACCGTTGACAATTCGATATTGCGCCTCATCAAAGTTGAAAATTCATGGAATACCCAACGCGAAGAAATGTGATTTTCTATATAAATTCCGACGCAATATCAATTCTCACGGACACACTCGAGCCAGGTAGGAAATATTGGTAACACGTGTTACGGGTCAAACGTCAAGCCAATTTCGTACATATGGCGTTAGCCTAGACACCCTGAAAATGTACTGCGTCTCACTCCGATTTTGAAATTGGGAAATCTATTGATGAATGATCACCAGTGGCGTGGGAGAAAGTTCGTAACACCTGAGTGAGACAGGTTATGAACTGAGATGAAACTTATCCGAAGTAGATAGAAATTGGATACGGAGACGATGAAAATGGGGTAATAACGTTACACCGCAGCTCGGACAATGGATGTTGAAGTATCAATACCCCGGCTTTTAACATTAATGGAGGGACTTAGTGCTATGTCTTCACGTCGGGTCCTTTCTCAACAATACAAAGAGATTTTTGCTCCTGGTAATGGTTATGAATTGGTTCAGTTTAGCATAATGGAATCCAAATGATGATTTTAGGGATTTTTCATCCAATTTTTCAGCGCGGACGATTGGGGATGGGTCATCTTTGCAGAGGAAAACAATTATTTAGTCCTCAGAACCGAAAACCTAGATTAATTTATACTATTTTATTTTATTTTATTTTATTTCCATTTCCGTTTTCACAATTCAGTAGCGAAGTGGTCAAACGGTTTAAGTCGATTTTGGCCATTGGCCAGTTTTCAATGAATATTTCGAAATCAAAGGGAGATAGCAAAAATTTTCTCATAATCTTTTTAGTAGCACTACATTCGCTCTACAAGAAAGGTTTGTTTGAAACACAGCAATAGTGTCCTATCTAATGGCACCGGGCTCAACGAAAATTCTCGAACGACCTCGGGACCCTTCGGGTTCACGGTCAGATCACGAAGTAAATCACCCATTGAGTTCAGTATCGTATCGTCTCTATCTCTGTACAGTCGAGTATTGTCGCAATCGCTATATCGAGTACATCGCCGTGAGATACTGAGTTAACGCTCCTAGTAGCGTGTATTCGAGTCAATCATCTGTTAATTTCGAGTCAATTATAAATCATTTTGAGACTATAAACAAATGAATTATCAAGAGAATTATCAAGTGCAGTGTAGAGACAATTATCGAATTTAAATTGAGACATTTCAACGAACAGTGTACCCTTCTAAAATTTCTAGACGCATGGTTTACACCACAAATAAAGTCCATCACCAGTGGGTTTTTAGTAAATCGCGTGTTCTTAATTTTTTAGCAAAAAAAAAAAAGTGAAAAGAGGAAGAGAAACAAGATCAACACGAAAACCGAATTTTTAATTTTTCAATGTCTAGGGAAAATTTTAAAATTGAAATATTTTTTCAAATAATGAACCAATACTCATAAATTCAATTACTATCCTCACATTTTCGTAAAATACATAAAAAAATGGCAAAGAATTCAAATCAGTGGAGAAAAATTTTATCGGATTATTATTATGTAATAATAATAATAGACGAGTAGATTATTCGAAAATAGGAAGATCCATCAATTGAAGAACAAGAATGTTCTCAGTTTGAGAATACGAGTGTTTCTTCATTGAAGAACTCCAAAGTTTTGAGGGATTCTAAAAACCCACACGGAAAAAATATAGGGGAGGGTGCGGTAAAATGGACACTTTAGACTTTTTTTTAATTACTCATAACTCAGAAACAAATTTATCAATGGAGCTCAGCTTAGGCTCATCATAAAGGGCAACAATTGTTCTTTGCATTGAAAGAAAAATTATTCAATTTCACCACCATTTCAACGTGTCATTAACATGTTTAAAAAAGTCAAAAGTGTTTATTTTACTCCAACCTCCCCTACCTGAATTGAATATAAAATATACTTGATTCTTTTGTATCAGGCCGGGTTGTAGCAGATCCTTTTAAGTGTAATATAAGGGTTAGGCACTAAGTGTCAGAATATAAGGGTCAAAAAGTGAAGGTTAAAACATGAGGCTCAGAATATTAGGGTCAAAACATTAGGGGCAGAATATAAAAGTAAAAAAAATGGGTGTCAGGCAAGGAGGGTCTAAATATAAGTCATATATTATGCTTGATCACCGTTTTTAGCCCTTATATGACCCTCATTGCCTGACACCCACTTTTTTTACTTTTATATTCTGACCCTAATTTTTTTATCCTAATATTCTGACCCTCTTTTTTTAACCCTAACATTCTGACCCTCATTCCTTCACCTTTACATTCAGGCCCTCAATTTTTGACTCTAATATTCCGACTCTCATTTTTTAACCTCCACTTTTTGACCCTTATATTCTTACACTAAGTGTCTGACCCTTCGAGTATAAAATATACGACGAAACCTGAATTTTGAAAAATTAAAATCATTGCTTTCCGAATCATGAATGGAAAGAGATGAACATTTTCTGCGAGATTTCCAAGAGAATTTCCTCAGTACTTGTTCCGCTCTTCTAGGTACTCGTTCCTCATACTTGGGTTTTATCATCACTTCTCACACTTTTCCTTTTAAGCATTACAACCCAAATGATATAAACGTCGTTTCAAAATTTTTCCATCCGCCTTTTTCATCGTCTCGATGGTATTTCCGTGAATGGCACTCGTATGCCCACAAGAGTTGTTATAACTCTTCCACCCCTCTTCAGCGTTGAATGGAGCTCGAATCTTGAATTATATGCCTTCGACCTGTGACAATGAGGTAGTACGTTCCTTTATTCCCTCGTACTATTCGAAATTCTCTTGCAGCGAATAAAAGCCACCTTCGCCAATGAGAAAACATTGCCCCATGGAGCGTCTACCAACACTACTATTCCAATGCGAGAAGTCATTCTCTTATATTCCCCTCATCTTTCATTCTCCTATCTGACGTTTAATAAGATTCAGCAAAGAGCGAGAAAAAGATTTAACTCAACTTTTTTTTTTCTAAAGATTTTTTTTATTAACCCTTTGTAACCACTTCCTTGTTATATATTTTTTTCGACTTCTCTTTCGTTGCCATTCTTCTTTGGTTTATATTTCCAACGAGTGGAACTTGCAATTTGACTTACAGCAACCTCAATAACAGCAATTTTATTCCGTCTCTGTGTGCCATACTCTCGACTGTATATTCCCATCGTCTCTCTTTTCTGCGGAAAATTCGCCTTTGTTTCGTGGATCGCTGACAATAAAAAGGTCGAGTCCTGGTAGACGCCCACCATTTTGTTCTTTAATTTAAAGAGAACTTGAATCTCCCTTCGTATTTTTTTGGGTTCTATCATCACCGTCGGCTCTTGAGGGTAATAAAGCTGCTTTAGAGCTTTTTGATGGTGGAAACTTCAGTTTTGGGGAATAATTGAGTCCATCGCTGAGTTAAGTTGATGAAAATTTGGATAATCTATTTCCACGTAAGAATTACCAAGGTTGAATTTTTATTTATGTCAAATGAATTGTTTTATAAACGCCAACAAATGCATTCTTCTTGCAAATGAAGACTATTAATTAGAAATGAAATCGTTTAGACGGCGAAAGAAAAGAATTTATTGATGTGTAATAATTCTCTGTTTGAATTCATGAAATTGTCTATTTATTTTTAATTGATTATCTATTTCCAATGAATGCACTATTTATTCCATATCATTGAAGCTTTGTTATTTAAAGAAAACTAAAATTGACTAAATAAATCATTCACGATGCAAATTACATTTCTCATCAAACTAGAAATGTTATGGCGTACTTTTCCGGTCTCAAAAACAATAATTAAAGAAAATGTTCATAGATAATGGAGGACTTGCGACTGCAGCGGTAACAGTCGAATTTTGATCGGGCAACATCACATGCTTCGGCTAGTAATCGGGTTGTAACAGTGAGATGAATGTTTGTGTGTATTATACGTGTCCATATGCTTCCAGCACTGAATTATCGTCGCCGACTTTACCGACCTCCATCAGCTGTTGTGTGGGGTTTTCGCGTTGCTCGACTCGTAATGGCGGTCAAATTTTTTTAGAGGAATTCGAAAATCAATCGAAGATATCACGCCTATATGGCCCGGTCCCCTATTTGCTCTCGCCGGCGATAGATTTTCCATAGTCTAAAGTAAATGGCTGGTGGTTTTTCTTCAATATCTTCAGTGTCTCGATCAAAGTTCACATGGTCACGTTTCTTCCCTAAGCGTAATGTTACAAGAAATTTTTCAGAAATTAATTTCTCACTAGGATGCCCTGATGGAAGAATTAATATTATTACTAACGTGTGGCTCAAATATGAATCTGGCATATGAGACAACATCAAAATTATGGTGAATGATATCGATTTTGGCTAAACATCCTTAAGATTGATGAAGTCCCAGTAATTTTTAACTTGATATTCTCTCCGTACGGAGACAATGCTGTACGCGCAAATATGTTGGAGTGTAACAGCACGAACTCGACCCACAAACTCGCCTGATAACTACAGATGCCAGAGTGAGATGATGTAATGTCCGTATTGTTCCAAACTTCTGATGAAAAGAAAAAATAGTTGAAATCAGCCCGAGTTTCAGACAATGCGAATGTCCCGTCCGTGAAAACATATGAGACGCTAATCGTATTCGAGAAATTCCCTGTGGAAAAGGACAGAGTAGTATATTCTATCCACCATCCTGACACTTTAAACGAAAAGCTTTGTCCCTGGGCTCTATTGTCCAGACTAGAGCCCATATAAATGACGCTCCTCATCGAGACATATTAAGTTTGATATACGAAGGTCGACTGGTGCCTATATACTTTGCAACTAGTAATTGTACATCTTGCATTATAGCGTTCATTTTCCAACGGATCTTCCTGCTTTGGATGCACTTTGTTCCTTTTCACCAAGTATATGCAGCAATATGCGCTGCAGTCCAGAAATATTTCTTATCAATTCATATGGGAAATCAGGTGCTTTCGCGATACAAATTTTTTTGATTAGTTGGAAATATTAAATAATTCGGGATCTTGATCAAGAGAAAAAATTCGCTGTTGTTATTTACCTCTTCAGCTATCAATGACTGATGACATTGCTGATGAAGAATTATCGATGCGACTACTAGTCGTTTTCGAATAATTCTGTTGTATCGCATTTATTATATTCCTGTGTTACAATTAATTTCACGGAGGTGTGTAGCGCTTGCCGAAAGCAAGTGCTACTCTCCCAAGTGCCAAAGAACACTTTTCCCATAAGTGTCGAGCCTTATTTTTCATCAGAATGTGTAGAATGTCGGATTTTGCGTAAGATTTCGCTTTACGAATAAGTGATGAAAAAACCAGTATAAAAATACATTCCAAGGGCAGTTGATTCAGGATTTCACTGCAAAAGCGAATGTCTGAATTTCACACACCTTTTGTACACTGTGAGAAAAACAAACACCTTGTCAAACAAGTCTTGTTTCGGCCAACAAAATCGCTAGTTGAAAATTGCCAAAAAAGAAGTTCTTTGGTTCGAATTTGAAAGTCTCACACATGAATAATTATTCTGCTTTCGACAACAACGAAATATTTGGCTCAAGAGGCAGATAATTCACACCAGACGGTGCCTTTTCAGGATGAAAATATCTCATATAGAGGAAAATTTATCAACAAATACTTTATCCCCAAGTTACAAAATTGCTATCATATCATTATTATTGTTTCATTTAAGGGTTCATTTCTTGTCTGTGATTATTGGGCAGCCGAAACGAAAAACTACTACCCTTGTTTCGCATAAAACAAAGATTTTTAGGGAGTAAAATACGTATGGGAGTATCAAATGACGAAAGAGTAGTGCTAGAAATGACATTTCTTGCGTGTACAGAGAATGCAATTTTTCTTGAACTACTAAATCTATTTTTGCGACAAAAGTTTTTCATTCCGGCGCACTCTCTGCATGTTTGGCACAAGAAAATCATTTTTTGATCATTTTCAAAAAACTATTTTCTTGGCACAAGTAAGACTTGTTCGAGAACTTTGTCGTTTTTCTCTCAATGTAGACATATTTCAAACACTAAAAAACGTCTGAATAAAATGAAAATTTGTCTGAATTTCAAACATGAATTGAGATGTTTGAGCAACTGTTCGTGTGAAATTCAGACACATTTTCATTTTATTCAGACGTTTTTTTTCTGTCTGAAAAATGTCTACAAATAGTGTATAAAATTCAGATATTCGCTTTTGCTGTGTTTGAGAAGAATGTTTGGATTTTGGTAACTGACATTGTTGATCTTCGACAAGAATTTGTGTGCATGTCTGAGGTAAAACATTATCTAGCCTAAAACTCTCCAGCGAAGAGAATAATTGGAGTTGACTATGAATCTTCCAAGTTGACGTCACATCTCAGCATCTTATCGTAGCACGAGAGTTTTGAACTATCTACCTATTTCACTCATCCCTTCCGCATGCATGAGCCTCTGCCCTAATTTCTCTCCTGTTCCAACTAATTTAACCTTTTAGGTTAGGGGAATTATTGATCGGTAAAGTGGACTTTTTGAGTTATTTTGAGGCTTTCGGTGGTGATTTACCTTCACGTATTATTTTCCTTTGCACCGTGTGGTACAGTTTCTCATAGCAAGAAGTATTCTCTACACAGAGAAAATTATTTGATGAATTTCAACAACTAGGTGGTGAATTTTAACAACTAGTTGGTGGAATTTAACAACTATTTAGTTAGAATTCAGAAAAATATTTTTCAATTTCATTCGACAACCATTTGTTAACTTTCCAATAAACGAGCATCGATTTATTTGATGGATCAAAGTTAACAAGGAATTGTAGATTATTGTGAAAATATCTTCTACGGGAGATATTGATCGATTGGTAATTCATTTTTTCAACAACTAGTTGTCGAAATTCACCAAATAATTTTCTCCGTGTAAACTATGGCCTGTTTTCCCTAATTAAAGATTCCGTCTATTCTGAAAATTCCTGTCATCAATACCAAACATCAGACTGTCAAGAGATTGCGTAGAATCGTGTAAATTCATGGATGCTTCCAATAAATTTCAAAATTAATGGTCAAAATCAATCTCTGACCTGACCTCTAACCCGACTACAGCCTTCACCAAAACCCAAGCACGATAAAAAACTTCCACCAGGTCAGAGCATCCACAAACTCCCTCGCTCTCATCTGCAATCAATCACACCTAATGGCCCCTCCTCCCCAATCTCACGACAAGACCAATAATTTCTTTCTCCCACAAAACACACGGGTCACTAAAAGAACACAGACCCCTCCGTCAAAACTGAAAGTATCACCCGAAATGATGGGAGTTGGTGGATAGCCAATAAAGTCTCACCATCCCAGTTCATCAGAGAGCGCCTCGCCGAAATCCCAAGGTAAATTAGAAGGACTGACCCCGAAGTGAGGCTGAAACTCGACAGAATCAATTGTCAACCGCAATTCCCAGCTGGCGTTGTCCAGCAGTTACCTTGCCCTCAATATACCACGTCTCCTAGACTCCACCCTCCCCCTAACTTTGCCAATGATTCCAGGACACCAGTAGCCAAAAGCCAGAGTTTCCCGGAGCATGCCTATATAGTCCCATTGTGCCTTCACCCCCGCCCTCTAAAATCGTTTCAACACCCAAAGCCCTGTCGTAAGGCTGGCTAATTGCTCGTCCACTCGCTCCCCCTGGACTGATTGGAAGTGGATTACTACCAGCGGAAATCGCTGGCTAGCCCCCACGTCCGGACGTTCCTCTATACACCATTCAACCTCGTTTCGACTTTATCCCCCACCTTTTTTTTACATATGTTGTTCCAACTCTTTCCCTCCAGCTTTGAATCCAACAAATTGCAGGAAACATAAAACAGCGATTAGTCAGACTGCAGTTTGCTCTGTCTGTCATTTCGCTATGCATCGCTTTTTTCCATCAATTTATTAAACTCTCGGGGAGATATGCGTGATGCTTTTTTCATCGTCATCCGATGATGACAAATTCCTCGGTATAAGCCGTCCGTCACTGTGCTGCACCATAAATCTCGTTATTGGGATATGTGAGGCTTTTTGGGAAAATCATGCTTTACCGTGGCACTGGGGCTTTGCCGGAAAAGAGGCGAAAGCCCCCGTTCCGCCACTAATGCGTTTCATTCGTCAGGCACATCGACTTGCCAACGACACACCACATCTTCTCGTTCTTTGAGCATCGGCGGGAATGGAAAGTGTGAAGATTGATGGGCATGGCGTACAGCGAAGTATCCATCATGTATTGAAGATACCGAAATCTATCACGTGATTATCGGTTTTTTGACAATTCCAAATGCGGTTTTTGTGGCATGAAGTTGTGAAGGAACATTATTTTACGAACATTGATCAAGAATGAGGCGATGCTTTCTTTCATCTGGTTTTTGTATTATCTGCATGATTGCACGCTCGCAGCTAATTCGGATCATTCGTCAGACACAACGATTCACAGACGGGAATCACATCTTTTTTTTCTTTGATTATCTCAAGAAGATTGATTTGCTTCGAATGCATTTATGTTGTATCCATCAGGTATTGAACACTCACTGAAATCCATCACATGATTATCAGATTTTCTGGAATTTCAAATGTATCTTTTCTGCGAAGACTTGTAAATTTTTTTTGACGTAGATACGTCTATGGCTCCAATATGGGGAGTCATTTTGGGAAAGGGTCCTTAGGTGCAGCGCCATCTATCGTAATTTTAGAAAATTTCGATACTTCGAAGTTTCTCGACATTTCGAAAAAAATCAAGGAATTCCTACACTGAGAAAAAAAAATGCTTTTGCCAAGTATATTTACTAACTACAAGAAAATTTACTTGGCATTTACATGTCTTATGCAAATATTTATATACATTTACTTGTGGCAAGTAAATATACTTGGCAAAAGCAATTTTTTTTCTCAGTGTAGAAATTTTGAGGAAATTCAGGGAGTTTCCAGAAAATTCGAGGGAATTCAACGAGTTTCTCGAAATTTCGAAAAAAATCAAGGTGTTTCCAGAAAATTCGAGGAAATGCAAGGAGTTTCTAGGAAATTCGAGAAAGAAGGAAAGACCATGGACGTATCCATCTACAATTACAGCTGTATCGAAGATATAGCCACCTGCAATTTTTAATTGTTTTATTTATAGCATCTAAACCTGTTGGTTTATTCTGCTTAAAAAAAATTATACGTCATATTCTGCTAAAAAAGAAAAATTTACATCATATTCACACGGAGAGAAATATTCAATACAAATTACGTATCTTTTCCGTAATTCCGGAGCGAAATGTGATTGCAGGAAATTTTACGGAACTGTCGCGGAATTTTTCCGGAGCGTTCCGTAATTTTTATCTGAATCTCCTGTAAAAAATTACGATACCGTCACTTAAATTTTCTAAGTCGATTCCGTAATCGGCGAGTGAATTATGAGTTCCGTAATTTTTACTGAACATGTCTCTCCGTGCAGGTCAATACAGTATCATATCGTACATTCTTCATTTTTAGATAATTTACTTGAGTCTTAAATACTGAGTTCGGGGGAGGCTAAAAGAAAACTTATGAATGATAATTATGTTACAAACACTCATTAGCAATTATGTGATGCCTTTTTTGGTCTGGTTCTATGTGATCCCCTTAGTTGTGCATTCGTCATTGATTTGGCTCATTCGTCAGCCACGTCGATTTACCAACGGGAATCACATCTTTTTTCCCTGGAAGGGTCTCCAGAAGATTGATTTGCACCGCGTACGTCCAGCTCTTATCTATTGCCTCTTGAAAATTACCTGAAATCTATCACATGATTATCGCATTTTTGGGGATTCAAAATGCATCTTCTGCGGCATGAACTTATGAATGAAAATTGTTTTGCGGAGATTGATCAAGAATGAGGCGATGCTTTCTTTTATTTGGTTTTTGTATTATTTTCCTGATTGCGCGTCTGTAGCTAATTCAGTCCATTCGTCGATTCACCAACGAGAATCACATCTTGTGTCCATCTGATCATTTCAAGAAGCTCGATTTGTTCCGAATACATTTATCTTGTATCCATGTTGATAATGAAGATGATATTACGAACACTCATCAATAATCACGCGATACTTATTTTTATGTCTATTTTCTTTTTCATATTATTAGACAGTACACGTGCGCTAATCTATCACGTCATTTACGTGTGAGAAGCTTCCTTTTCTTCATTCCCATTTCAAATGTATCAAATTTCATCGATTCCTAAGGGCATTACAAAAACCCATGATACATTGAATGACCTCAAGTAATGATAAAGATGAATTATAAGTGACAAATTGATGAATAATTTAGAATCATTCATCAATTTTCTTAATTGTTGCAAAATGAGGGAAATGTTATGAATTGATTTTCTAGAAAAGTGAATGGTGATGATGAATTATTCAGTAAATCCGGGTATTTTCTACACAACTGGATCCTTTTGTAGATTTTTATCGAAGGAAAAAGAACATACATTTTCTGTATTTCAATCACAACATGGAAGAGAATGAAATTCACGCCATTTGCGAAAAAAAATGGAAGAAATTGGAATTAATGAAATTTATGAAAGTACATGATGACTTAAAATCCAAGAAGGAAGAAGTAACCAATTTCACGCACGATAAACATGAGAAAATTGACAATTATGACGCAAAGAATAATTCGTGAGTTTGAAGAGTGAAAATATCGCGTGTGTTTCCAGCGAGAAACTTCACGCGACTGATTGAAAAATCCAGAACATTCGACATAAAACAACTCCACGAAACGTTCTCGTTTAGAGTTAGCTCCCCATAATTGCGTGTTCGCCACTAATTCAGTTCATTCATCAGACACGTCGATTCACCAACAAGATTCCCGTCTATTTTTCCCCTGAGCATCTCCACAAGATTAATTTGTCCCGCATGCATCTAAGTATCCATCACGTCTTGAGAATTACCTAAAATCCATGAGATGATCATTAGAATCTCAGCGATTCGACATCCATTCAGTGGAGCCTGCAGTGATGCCAGGAGAGAAGAGATAAACGAGACCAGACGAGACAGTGTTTCGAGATAAGAATGAGCAGACAAGACGAGACGAGAACAATTGGTCGAGAGAACAAGAGAAACGAGACTCGATATGAGACCCTTATTTTTTTTTTGATCCTTATTTTTCCCGACTCTCATTTTTCTGACTTTTGTTTTTACATGGACAAAAAAATATCCTCGAATGTGGTGTATAATATTCTGGAATCAGGAATATGTGTATTCCTAAATCCGGTATGCCTGTTAAAAATTTTCGTCTGACTTTTCCGTGCCAAATTCCAGAAATTTTCATCGTGTTCAAGTTTCACTGAAATTTCAGGAAATCTTGTCATTGAAAAATCAAATATTCCATTTATTTTCTGTTTAAATGATCTGAAAATCAAGAAAATATTTGATTTTTCAGTCCAATTATTCTGTGAAAATTCAGAAAAATCAGGAAAATTCAGGGAAAAATTGAAAATTCATGGCATTTTGTTTCTGAAAATTCATGTTCCACTGAAAATTCAATCAAGTTGTGAAATTTCCATCTCATTCAGACTGAAAACTCATTAATTTCCATTCTACTTAAAACTTGAAATTTCCGATTCAATGTCTCTCTCATGGGATTAACTATAGTATATCTTTCATGAAATTTCAAAAAATCCCGTAATTATTTATATCTTGGAAATCGACCAATGTCTCCCCTAGAAGATATTATCGCAATAATCTACAATTCCTTGTTAAATTTGATCCATCAAATAAATCGACGAGCGTTTATCGAAAATTTAACAAATGGTATCAAATAAAATTGAAAAATCTTTTGCTGAATATTAATTCATTAGTTGTTTAATTTCAACAACTAATTGGTGAAATTCACCAAATTATTTTCTCCGTGTATTATTTTTTCTCTCGTCTCGCGGCATCACTAGTTGCCCGCGAAAACTTATAAACAATTGAGCGATAATGCACTGACAGTGTCACGACAGCCATTAATAATTTTCTCAGGGAGAGAAGCAGCCAGAATTCGATAAAGCTGATGCGATCCTCACCTCAACCGCGGAAGGATCGTCCGCATATTTTTTGCTGGCTTTAGACCCCCTCCAGCGCCACCGTCATTAATAATGGCCCGTCCTCGCTTTTTTCGCCATCGCGAAAGCTTTCCCTGATTCCACTATCACCTCATTCGTGTAACTCCTTTTTGCCGGTCATTTTATCGGTGTTCGGTGAGCTCTCAGTGATAATTGTTTTTTTTCCTACGTTGAGAATGTTTTGATTGTTTTCCATCCACTCATGAAAGCAGTGTTTTTTCTCCATTCGTGATTGAATTGCCCCGTCCGGAAAGCGGAAGGAAAACTAGAAGTTTCTCGGGGTTTCTTTTATTGCAATTCACTTTATTTGTCTGTTGCTGGCTGACTCCACTTGTTCAGATGAAAGATAAATTCTCTTGTCGTAAAATAATAAGTCCGATCCTCCATTAGGATTATTACTCAACTTATCATGCAAAAACTCTAAACTTCCTCATCCAACTCGACAGTAATGAAGTATTTTTCTGTTTGTTTCAGGTATGTACACAATCCTTGATGTCCAACCAACCGTCAACCAATGAAAATGCTTGAACTTTTATGTGAGAATATCGAGAGAGTTTTCTATGTTAAATAAATGATAATGTGTGTGTGTATCTGAAAAAAAATATATACAGTATTTAATTTCTACCAGGTGTTTATTTATCTCTCAACTTCTCACAGTTGTTTTTTTTCATCTACTAAAGTTGTCTTCGCGTTTAACGACGCAAGGAAGGTAAAATGAAACGTGCGAAAGAGAAATGGAGAGTGAATGAGACAGAATGAGAAAACACCGTGAAGTTGTAAAATGACGATGTGAAAAGTTTCTACTTACTGTGCGTACGATACCCCCAGTGTAAATGGAAAAACTTTGTGATACAGGATGGAAAAACATTCATAATTTACCAACTGCAAAAATGTTGGTGACTGCAGAGTAGAAAAAATAGTGTCGCAAATTAAGACCCCTGGGGCTGCAGATTTGAGATGTTTGTGTGTCCGGTTTTGAGTCATTTCTGATTTCTCAAAATAAGACGTTGAGGATATCCAAGTACTTTGGTTATTTTTTCGCTAGTGAAATGCTTTTCTACTTTTGTAGTCGAATATCTGAGCTTTCTGGACGCATTTCCGGAAACAGATGATGCGCAAATTGACCATTCGGAAGCATATTGCTAATTCATTAGCAAAATAACTATACTATATTAATATGAAAGGAATTTCCCACGTGTTCGTGTTCCAAATTAAGGATGTTAATTTTAATATTGTCTCGTATGTCAGCTTCATATTTGAGCCACACGTTAGTGATAATCTTAATCCTTCCATCGGGTCATCCTAGTGAGAAATTAATGTCTGAAAATCACTTCCTGTAATATTACGCTTAGGGAAGAAACGTGACCGTGTGAACTTTGATCGTGATATTGCATGGGTTAGACACTCAAGATATTGAAAAAAAAACCACAAGCCAGTTACTTTAGACTATGGAGAATCAATCGCCGGTGAGAACAAGTAGGGGACCGGGCCATATAGGCGTGATATCTTCGTTTGATTTTCGAATTCCTCTAAAAAAAATTTGACCGCCATTATGAGTCGAGCAACGCGACAACACCACACAACAGCTGATCGAGGTTGGTAAAGTCGGTGACGATAATTCAGTGCTGGAAGCATATGGACACGTACAACTCACACAAACATTCATCTCACCGTTACAACCCCACTACTAGCCGAAGCGTACGATGTTGCCCGATCAAAATTCGACTGTTACCACTGCAGTCACAAGTCCTCCACTATCTATGAACATTTTCTTTAATTATTGTTTTTTGAGACCGGAAAACTACGCTGTAACATTTCTAGTTTGATGAGAAAAATAATTTGTATCGATCGTGAATAATTTATTTAGTCAATTTTATTTTTCTTTTCAACTGAGTTGTCCACTTGATAGATTAAACATGCGGCATACATGCTAGATATTCTAGGTGCCTCACTCTTCTGTTTCAAACTCATAATGTCTCATTTGTTACTTCGGATTTGACGAAGGCAATGCTTCCAGTTGGAAGCAAAATGGATAACTCACCGAAAACATCTTCTTATTCCATATCACAATCTCTGTCATGTCGTAATCTCTGTTCTCCTGTCGTATATTTCGGCAGAAAATATCTCAAATTTAGTAACTTGTGATCCAAATTATGACATTATGAGAACGTTTTGTCTATCAAACGTCTGATTTTCACTGAAAAGTCTTTTTTTTTATATTCCGGCCCTTTCTGCCCTCTGATTGGCTAATCGGCCCTATCCAACCCTATGCATGCGGCTATGGATTCTACACTGCACCGCATTCGCACTCCTATAGAACATAGGAGTAGCATGGAAAACCACAGAAAACCCATGCCGGTACAGGCGGTCACTATATTAGCGACCTCCCGCTCGCCGGAGCCTCCGGTTGAAAAACTCGGTTCCACGGGGAATCGAATTCACAACCTTTCGCACACTAGGCTCGCCACTAGCCGCTTCGGCCACCGATGTCGGTAAAAGTCTTATTTTAAGACCTTCAAAATTTCAGTCATCACGAAGTTATCCGATAAAAGAAGACACATTAGTGTCTCCTGTCTCGAATTAAGACGTCTTGGGGACACTATATTTTACACTGTATCGGGCAACATGAAAAGTCATCCGATGGCTGACAAAGAAATGCGGAATTCTACAATTTCTAAATGGAGACTTCACTTATCGATTGTTCTCCTCAACCGCTTCTCTCTTCGTGCTCCATGAAGTGGAAATGCGTCTTTTATCTTCCACTTGGGTATAATTGCGAGGAGCACCGAGGAAAAGGAACAAATGATCTTATCATTCTTAATACTCGCTTCAGATTCTCGTTTGATGTTCGAGACTCTCACTTTGCAATCAACTGATTTCAACATTTGGAAGAGATAAAAGTCGTCTTCAGTGTTCGACAGTCAACACTTTCCTCCTGATTGCGCATTCCGTTGATGTCTTTGCTCGTCGAGACTAATGTTCTTCGGCGGGGGACCGGTGAC